>NC_074670.1:20144202-20444202 GCF_029448725.1 Salvelinus fontinalis | reverse complement strand
ACAATTCTGTGACCTGCTCATTTCATGATTGTAGGCTATAGTATAGCCCAATTGAACATGAATGACTATTTAAGAATACCCTCGGTTTAACACTATTATTCAACCATAACATCTGAAATATTAGCTAAAATCTATAAAGTGACAGCGACAAGCCTGCATTACATTAAACATTTTTTTATGGAGAGCCCTCAGTCAGTCTGACATGCTCATATAGGCTATTGGTTTCAATGGGTTGTATAGCCTATAGGCCACTAGGCTAATTAAAATCGAAAGGCAGAAGACAAGCAATTCAACTTAATTAAGAAAACAGCTACAGCTACACAGAAACAATTGTAACCAGTTCCATATTATGTGTTGAACGCTGTAGATACAACGTAGCCTACCTATCCAGTTGAATCACTTACAGTTATAGGCACTGGCAGTCGCAATGTAGCCTACTTTCTGGGTGGTTTAACCAGTGTAGACAATCAAGATAAATCTGTTTTCTACTTACATATGTAAAATGGTTGATAAAATATTATGATAAAACCCTTACTTTTCAATGCGATTGCAGTATAATGCGTCGTTTCCCGTTTATGTCTCCGTATAATGAGATTTCTTCTAAGACCGAGCCCATAATGCGACGTCACACGTTGGTTGTTGGTCACAGTTATTCAGTGTGCGATTGGGATGTGATTGTGTCAAAGTCACTACTCTGCTTATATTCTGAGGCAGCAGACAAAAACTCATACGCTGAAACATACTAGATCTGTACTAAATAAGTAAAATAGCAACCTCGGGTCAAGTGTATCCCTATAGAAAAGTAACTCATTTTATGAATTCTGATTTGTTTATGTTAGGTTATAGGCTACTTTCTCTGTTGATGACAGATTCGAATCTCTGATATGAGGGTTGGGTTATGATTGGAGGGCAGCTCAATCTGCAGGTTCATTATTATCAGGCCACTATGAGCAACATCCGTCACTCAGTCCTAAAATCTAGGTCAACATAACTAACGATAGAATAACTAAGCCTTTTGGTTTAATAGAGACCAGCAGTAGTAGGCTGCCCTGTGCCTGTCCCATGACTTTCACACGGCTTCTTATAATGGATCCCAAAGGCTGCTGCATTGAGCTTCACTCACATGACCAGCCGGTGTCAGGCCCATTAGTAGGACATGAACAGATTGAGTGGGTAGGATTTTGCAACATGGTCTCAGAGCATTTTGTATTATTCTGTACGTAAATCTGTGATACGCCATAGTCAAAATGCAAGTGGAGATCTACCTCTGACTTTTTAAATCATGACTTAAAAAACATAAGCCTATGCAACATTAACCAATTAAAACAGTACTGTAGCAATGAGGTTTGTGCAGTAGGCTATAGGCCTAATAGATTATCACTGCGTATTGGCAATGCTGGAATTGCCCTGCCAATGTTGTTCTTCTCAGACCATTTTGTGGGGGAAAAAACAGGTAGATGATCAATTTGTTGTATTACTCGTGAAGCACCGCAAAGTGCGCATAATATTAAAAAAAAAAAAAATATTGGACTGATGGCCTACATCTGATGGTCAGTCTGAGGGGAAGGACGGGAATTGCGGTCACCCGACTCATTGTCCCTCTGTCCTCCTTCCCCTCAGACTGACCATCAGATGAGAAAAGAGGACACAGTCTTCCAGCTGATGGCAAAACTCAAGTCGCACTGCAGTATTTCTGCATCATGCACCAATTCATGGTGTTAATCCTTTGACCAGAGAAAGTGAAATATTCCTACATATTAAAAAATACAAGCCGCTAATAATAACAACTCAAGTTTATCGGAACACTTTGCTAAACTCGTTCATTGCAGCTGTAGTACTGTTTGTAGCATTTGGAAGTAGGGCGAACGCACATTTAATGGCTTATAACTGTTTTGAACAAAGTGTTGACAGTGCTGAATAACAACTTAAACATGAACTTACACATAAAAACAGCAGCTCTTCGCTGTAGTCGTTGTCTCTCTCTAGTCATGGTTTTAAAAGTTGTGAAATGTCAGTATCAACTTTGCTGTGCGTTCGATGCTTCTTTTTTTCCAGTCTATGGCTCGATAAACTGTGCAGACACAGTAATCTGAGCCATCTGATTGGCAAACTGTAGGCCTATAGATGCACTTGATTCGCTCTCGGGGCCTGCCGGGTAGGCGGAGTTCTACCTTCAGACACATGAAATGGTTCAAAAGGGGAACACTTTGCCTTCCCGGTGCTAGGGCTGCTGAATCAAGTGCACCCACCGCCAACAGCGTGAAACAAACACAAAAAATAGGAACGCAAGGCTTTATCGTTAGCATTTTTACAGAAATGTTTGGTGATCGACTAGGAATGCCTTGGAGATTGACCGGTTGGTGACCACTGATTTAGTATATGTTACGTTTCATATGGTATGTATTAATTTGTTGATGTCCATCATCCATTTCGTATGTTACCAATTGAAAAACGTACAATATGTTGCGAAATTGCAAAACGTATATGTTACAAATTCCAATTTGTTGTGGCTAACATTAGCATGGTGGCTAACGCTAATGTTAGCTAGCTCTAGGGGTTAAGGATAGGAGAAGGGTTAGCTAAAAGGATTAAAGTTAGGGGAAGGATTAGCTAAAAAGATTAAGCTTAGGGGAAGGGTTAGCTAACATGCTAAGTAGTTGCTAATTTGCTAAAATGCTCAAGTTGTCCATGATGACATTTGAACATGCAACCTTCAGGTTGCTAGACGTTCACATTATCCACCCACCTATCCATCCCGACCAACCTACTTTCATTTTTGCCATAAAAAACCTATATGAGCATACCAAACTAAACATAACATACTCATTTGAGTGTTCCGGATTTACGTATACTATGTTACATCTAGTCTATGAGAACAGTCTGCAACGATAGACACTCTCTGGGGCTGGGTGTGTGGAATGATTGAGGTAGCTGGATGCAAACTGAAGGCTCTGTATTACTATTGTTTCACTTCAGGATTCTGATTCCAGCCTTTAATTGAGGAGGATTCTAGGAAGGAATACCCCCCCCCCCCCCCCCCCCCCCTCTTTTCAAATAGAGTAACAGATTATTTTAGGGGCCTAAAGTTTGTTTAGGAATTAGGTTGTTCCACATTGCCAAGACATAGCTACACTCCTGAAAAATAGCAAATTAAAAAGACAAAAAAATGCAATAAATTCACAACCAAATATATTATATAATTAATTAAATGTATCAAAATTAGCTTTTAATACATGTCGGTCTCAGAGCATCAATGTCACATGTATTTCTCTTCAAAAGCAAGACACATGAACACTGGTGATGTGAGCTTGTAGATACGGATATTCTTTGCTGTAGTCAGCATGTGGTCTCGGAGCTAATTAACACTGAACAAGCTGATCTGATACTGTATTTCAACTACAGTAATATGAGGTGATCTGTAGACTAGCCTTAAAGAATACCATCATATCCTGCTAAACAGGACATTTCATTTGATATTGATGAAACAGTTACACTTTATAATAACTCAAATTAACAAGCATTCATAACCAACTTAAAGTATTTCATTATATGAAAACATGTAAAAGCATTTATATTAATTTATGAAGCATTTATAACATATTATTCATGTAAGTTATTATAAAGTGCTACTGATGAATTGAGAATGAATACACACACCTCAACATTGTCTTGTGTTGACGAATATTTACACAAAGCAGAATCAACAATCCTGTCTGTACCACAGCTTTCAAATTATAACATGGAGGAGAAAGGTTTAAAACACCCACTACACAGTCTTCCACTCCACAATAAAAAGCAAGTGACCCTAGATAGATAATCAATAGGTTGAAAAGGGTATCGAATAGGGATTATATTTCAATCTTATGCTATTTTCCAGTGTGGACAATAAATATGAAAAGGAAGCTATGTGAAGGAGGGAAAAGACAGAGGCTCATACTAGCACTGCAGTCCATTTACGATATGATTACAAAGACATCAAGCACCGAAACAAGCCTGTTCATTGGGCAATTGGACAAAACCAGTGCCCAATAACCCAAAAGAAATTAGTGGGGGTGAGCAATAAAAATTAAATTAAATTCAAACATGAGTGGGGCATCCTTTCAGTCACTGTAGCTGGGTTCACACGAATCACACGAATCATACACTGTGGTCTGTTCGCTTAGCTTAGCCCATTGCAAGAGTACAAGACACTGAAGACCAGCTACTCTTGGCAGGCAGGACGAGATGCCTTTACCCTTTGAACCTTCACACTGGGCTGTTCCAAACAATCCACATCGAGAGGTTGAGAGTCCGACTGTTGCTGTCTGTCGACCAGGGGGTCTGCTAGCTCTACTGTGCCTTGGATGGTGCAGCAGCAGTAGGACCAGGAGGCTCCAGGGCAGGCCAGTGGCAGTCTATGAGGGCATCATAAAGCTCCTCACTCTCCTCCATGTACTGCCTGTTGACTGCCACCACATCCAATGCCACCATGGGGTCTGCAGGAGGCACACAGTAAGAACACACAGTCAGGCACACAGACAAAGGGGCACAGCCCAAGAGCCTTTAAGATCAGACAGACTGGACAGTTTGAAGGCTATACTCCAGGCCTAGGTTCAATACATTATGTCAAATAGTGTCAAATACTTAAGCTGCTTTTTTGTATCATGAAGCTAGAGAAATGAAAGAAAACAGAGCACTCACACTCCAGTCCATCATCTTCAGTCTCCCCATAACCCTAAAACAAAAAGAAGGTCTTTACTCACAACAGCCATGCCCTAACCCTGAGAACCATGGTTATTAACCTCTAACATCACATGTTCAGTGGTCATTAGAATGGTACCGCTTATGTATATGTAAAGAGTGATAGAGTAGAGGGGGTGGGAGAACACACCTGGTTGCTATAGTCATAGTGGTTGTAGTTGTAACCTCCGTAGCTGCCTGTGTTCTGGTCATACCCCCAGTTGGAGTAGTAGTCAGGGTACTGTTGGTAGTACTGGTTGTTGTATGAGTATGGCTGATTGTACCTGTTGTCTGAGTAACCACCTCTGTTTTTACAGGAAAGAAAACCTTTATGAATAAACATAATATTTATTAAAAATCAATATGCTATTAATAATGAGTAATGAATGAAAAGTGTGGATTATTTGGGATATGTCCTACATCTGTGATGGGAGACAACTTGAACATACCAAACAAATGGAGTAAAAGTGTCTTCTTTCATCTACACACAACTACCTTCTCTACTGTATGAAGGGAGGCTCCGTTAGTCCCTGGACAAAGTAAGTTCAGTGGCATGCAGTACATACCTGCTCTCTCCTTGTCTTCCATATGTGGCGCGGTTTAGTTTGAACCTCTTCGGCTGTAGAGAAGAGAGAGTTTTTTTCAGAATGGATTATTCCAGACGTTATTTATTTCTAATAAAGTTAATGGGTATATCAATAGTTCACCATATGCCCTATACATATCCAATCCCCTCAGAGTGCCTGAAATAGGTGTAGTAGGTACGGGCTATGTGTTGATTCGGGATTGGAAATCAATGTGGAATCATTAAGTGCTGTGTGTGTGTGGTGGCCCTGTACCGGTGTGGCTCCAGGGAGAGGCTTCCCGTTGACTTTCCTTAGACACCTCTCTGCAGTGGCCTCGTCCGCCAGCTCAACAAAGCAATAGCCTGCCGCACCCCTAGACAAGGTGGAGAAGGACCGAAACACATACGTGTCGTGTTTGGTGGTTGTGCAAGTTCTTCTGTTGTTGAATAGTGATAGTAATATACAGTAGCTACAAGACATCCCCAAAGACAAAAAAAGTCTGCATTAGTCATAACCCTTCTATTGTAGTAGCCTAATGTTCTCCCGTCTTACCAGTTCATTTTGTTCCGGATGATTCTCACCCCCACCACAAGCTCTCCCATGGTGGCGAATGCACGAGAGATGAACTTCTCGTCCATATAAGGCTCTAACTACAGGGGATGAGAGAAAAACACTAAGTTGAACAGAAAACCTCTACTCTAGCTAGCTACTGTAAGTTGCCTACACTCTGTACTCTACACTCTAGCTAGCTAGCTACATTCAACTGAACATATTCTCAAACGTTCAGGGTCACTGACTTGGCGTGGTCTTTATCACCCAGAAATGACAGTCTTCACTAGACTAGAGGCTCTTTGGGGCTTGTCAGTGAGCAAGAACTAGTTAACGTTGGCCAAATATTAAAAATGCCTGAGGGTGCATCTATTATCTAACGAGCTAGTTGTTATCACGGTGGTAGCACTGAGGGGAGGTAACACTAGCTATCCTAAAGTGGGAGTCACACAAGAGCTAGGATATGCTAATGCTAGTTTTATATGCATGCAAAGTTGTTATTAATAACATATCAGGACTTACATTACCCATCCATAAGCAACTCATTTTGTTTACAATTTCAGTTCACCAACGTAAACACAGCTTCATAACACACGCTGCGATTGTTGCAAATCTGCAGACTGCCATCTAGAGGATTTGCGGATGGTGGTTGGGGGTGTTCCTTTTACTGTTGCATTGTGGGATAGTAAAGTCCTCCACATTGCGTCACATTTCCTAAACGGGATTGGCGCTTTTGGTGCGTTCAAGACAACTGGGATTTCAGAAAAAACGTCAGGGATCTTCAGGTCGGAAAGTCCGAGTTCGAGAAAGAGGCCCGAGTTCCCGGCTTGGAACTCCGAGTTGGATGACGTTTTCTCAGGCGGAGTTCGTTTTTCCGAGTTCCCAGTTGTCATGAACGCACTGAAGTCGGAAGTCTGAGATTTCCGAGTTGGCTGTTGTTTGAACACTGCATCGTAAGAAAACTGGAAACGCGGGGGAAAACGAGGTCAAATCATGAAGTCAGTTATCTTCGGGTAGGAAAGTCGGAGCTCTAGAAAGATGTCCGAGTTTCCGATTTGGAATTCCGAGTTGGATGACGTTCAAAACGATTTACCCAGTTGGAGCTATTTTTTCCAAGTTCCCAGTTATCTTGAACCCACGGAAGTCGGCGATTTCCGAGGTCTGAGTACCAGTTGTTTTGAACTGGGCATATCCGCTGCGAACTAGTCATTGGAAAGGTCGTGCCAGGCATAAATGTAGCTTGTACCACATGACAAAGACGTGGGTCACTAAAACGTCGCAAAATATGATGTGGTTACTTCAAGTATGTGCCTTTTGGATTCCGGGATTAGATTTTACAGTAGCACGAAAGCGTGCGCGTTCAGTTCAATAAAATCTGAAGAATCAAATAACATTAGCTGACGTTACCTTCTAGCTAAATTCACAGAATAACTAGGTAAACATGAGTCCTGCTACAGGACTTCCTGCTTCTTCGGGATCCCCTGGAAGTAGCACACCTTTCTCCATAACTGGACATATCCAGCAAGTCTACAGCCATGTCAAAATAGAGAATTTGGTTGCAGGACTCAGTGGAGGAGTCGTGTCAACACTGGTGCTTCACCCTCTTGACCTAGTCAAAATCAGGTTTGCAGGTAACGTATGTCAATGTGTGGCTCTAAACCTCTTAGCTACAAGGTGTTTATTTGTCCTGACTAAAAAGGATTTGCAGCAGCTAGCTAACTTCTACCTTTGACAGGTGTAAGAACCTGAAAATGATGCAATCGGCACATGGTAATAACATAGGAGTAGCTTGCTACCTGGCTATAACAGTTGATGTTCTGTTGACTCTGACAGTGCATGTTTTCCCCTGCCTTGTCTTTTCCTGCAGTGAGTGATGGACTGGACCTGAGACCTAAATATAATGGCATTATTCATTGTTTGAGAAATGTGTGGCAGCAGGAGGGGGTCCGAGGACTCTACCAAGGAGTCACCCCCAACATCTGGGGTGCTGGGGCATCATGGGGCCTCTACTTCTTCTTGTATGTATAACCAGAAGAAGTAAAACCAGTCTACTTTCTCAGGGATAATAACTTTACAATATGACACTGGATGACATGACAGTCCATCAGCTGACATATATTTGAATTTCAATAGTCTATCCCAGGTTTTTTTTTTTTACTTTTCTTTACCAGGTAAACTGCAGACATTTTTTTTTACAAAATCAAATTTTCTGCAATTCTACAAACGTTTCCATTGAGGTGACATAAAATGTTGTAGATTTGAAGCTAGTTTACAGCAATTCTACACAGTTTGGCATGGAGCTGAGAGACAATTCTACGGTTTTAAAGCTAATTTCCAGCAATTCTATGCATTTTGCAATGCTTAATGCTGTGTTCTGCTGCTCAGACATTATAATAAAATCCCTGACTGTCTAGCTATTATTGGATTGTTAGTGCTCAAATATGGTATTATTTCAAATATATACAGTACCAGTCAACAGTTTGGACACACCTACTAATCTTTATTTTTACTATTTTCTACATTGTAGAATAATAGTGAACACATCAACACTATGAAATAACACATATGGAATCATGTAGTAACCAAAAAAGTGTTAAACAAATATATTTTAGATTTGAGATTCTTCAAAGTAGCCACATTTTGCCTTGATGACAGCTTTGCACACTCTTGGCATTCTCTCAACCAGCTTCATGAGGTAGTCACCTGGGATGCATTTAAATTAACAGGTGTGCCTGGTTAAAAGTTCCTTTGTGGAATTTCTTTCCTTAATGCATTTGAGTCAATCAGTTGTGTTGTGACAGGGGTCGTATACAGAAGATAGCCCTATTTGGTAAAAGACCAAGTCCATATTATGGCAAGAACGGCTCAAATAAGGCATGAAGGTCAGTCAATCTGGAAAATGTAAAGAACTTTGAAAGTTTCTTCAAGTGCAGTCGCAAAAACCATCAAGCGCTATGATGAAACTGGCTCTCGTGAGGACCACCACAGGAAAGGAAGACCCAGAGTTACCTCTGCTGCAGAGGATAAGTTCATTAGAGTTAACTGCACCTCAAATTGCAGCCCAAATAAATGCTTCACAGAGTTCAAGTAACAGACACATCTCAACATCAACTGTTCAGTGGAGACTGTGTTAATCAGGCCTTCATGGTTGAATTTCTGCAAAGAAACCACTATTAAAGGACACCAATAAGAAGAAGAGACTTGCTTGGGCCAAGAAACACAAGCAATGGATATTAGACCGGTGGAAATCTGTCCTTTGGTCTGATGAGTCCAAATTTGAGATTTTTGGTTCCAACCACTGTGTATTGGTGAGACGCAGAGTAGGTGAACGGATGATCTCTGCATGTGTGGTTCCCACCATGAAGCATGGAGGAGGAGGTTTGATGGTGTGGGGGTGCTTCGCTTCGCTGGTGACACTGTCAGTGATTTATTTAGAATTCAAGGCACACTTAAGCAGCATGGCTACCACAGCATTCTGTAGCGATACGCCATCCCATCTGGTTTTGGCTTAGTGGGACTATCAATTGTTTTTCGCTAGGACAATGACCAAAAACCCACCTCCAGGCTGTGTACGGGCTGTTTGGCTAAGAAGGAGAGTTGCATCAGATGACCTGGCCTTCACGATCACCCGACCTCAACCCAAATGAGATGGTTTGGGATGAGTTGGACCGCAGAGTGAAGGGAAAGCAGCCAACAAGTGCTCAGCATATGTGGGAACTCCTTCAAGACTGTTGGAAAAGCATTCCTCATGAAGCTGGTTGAGAGATACATTTTATTTTATGTATTTAACTAGGCAAGTCAGTTAAGAACAAATTCTTAATTACAATGAGGGCCTAGGAACAGTGGGTTAACTTCCTTCATACTGGACACAGAGACGTAAAAATTGTATCCACGATGGTATTCTGTTGCAGCTAGCGATATTCATAAAATAAATATTTTTCACATTAAACCCCCCCCCCAAAACAATGTTTGCGTGTGCCCTGCAGCCCAGTTTGAAATCCCCTGATCTATCCAATCAAATATGAACTCATAACTTAACATGACTGTTGATAATAGCACTTTTAAATAGCAATGGTAGCTTAGGGATTTGTCTATTGAAATGTCCAATGAATTTTCTGTACTGTCTGTGTTAACTTCCCCCACAGTTACAATGCCATCAAGGCGTACACTAAGGAAGGGCGTCAGTCTGAACTGAGTGCCACAGAACACCTGCTGTCAGCCACCCAAGCAGGTTAGTACTGCCTCTGTCTAGACCCCAGGGACACACACACTGATGGTGGCGTGAGGTCATTACAATTTCTATAACCACAACTTCGAAGGTCAACACTGTTTTATCTATCCGCATAGGACCAGTGTGGGTCGGTCCATGCTTTCATTCCAATCAAACAGTTACCGTTACACAGCGAAATAAACATATAGTCTGCTCCACTAGTCCAGACTTTGATTAGTTGAATCAGGTGTGTGACTGACGGGTTGGAACAAAATATTTGACACTTCTGACTCAGGAAAAAGTACATATGTGTATACATTACATTACAGTTACTGGTAAATTTTGTGACCTTTTAATCCTTTTTTGGCTATATACAGTCATGTGATTTGATTTACCCTAGCCTAATGATGTTAGAGAGCTCAGTGGAATAAACTAATGCACTGCACTCACTGCCAGACAATGGTAAAGGGAAGAAAGACACTGACTGCCCTGTGTCATGTTCTACCAACCTCAAGTGACTTTAATTAAACTTAATGAGATAGGGGTCTTCACCAGCTCCATCCTTCACAGGCTCCATGTAATGTAGCGTAGAGCTTGTAGTTTGGTTTAATTCATGTTGTACACTTATGTGGGTGTGTGTGGGTGGGTGGGTGGGTGGGTGGGGGTGGGTGTGTGTGTGTTAGCTCAGAAACTCACCTCTTTTCCCTCTGTCTCCAGGTGTATTGACTCTCACCCTAACCAACCCTATCTGGGTGACTAAGACTCGCCTGGTGCTGCAGTATAACGCTGATCCCACCAGGAAACAGTATAAAGGGATGATGGATGCACTGGTGAAGATCTACCGGCATGAGGGGATACCTGGACTGTACAGGGTGAGGCTCAGTATAACCCAGGTTTTGTCATCTGTATGTATGATGGCTGTATCCTGAATAGAGCTTATTAGGACTCTTGTCTGCTTACAGGTCAGGTCCAGTGAATGTGCAGGACATGTGAATGGTGCCATATGTAAACATGTTTTCTCATTAAGATCCCTCACAGCCTAAAATTAGGCAATGTACCATAACACTTCAATTTAACGCTGTCTCAAATAGCCACCTGTCCTTTTTAATAGCCGGGCATCGGCAAACACTTCAGCAAATAAATGCCTGTTTCAAATAAACGCTGGGTCTAAATGAATTGTTTACGAGGTTACCATGGACAAAGCTCTGATATTCCCACAGTCAACATTTTTTTTTTTATTCAGTCATTGTTGCTAGCCATGGCGCCACCAAAAAGAAAACACGAGATCAAATGGAGCTTTCTATGTAGCTGATGCGCGAAATTGGGGAGTATGATAGGCACGCTAGTCTTTGCAAGTCTGATCTACAATGGATTTGTTATTATAATGTTTATACTGGTCACAATAAACAGTGTGGTAGTCTTTTCAACTTTTCATTGAGAAAAGCTGTGTGCATTAAGGAAATAGTCGCCTGGCTCAAATAGAAGCCTGGCTCAAATAGAAGCCTGGCTCAAATAGAAGCCTGGCTCAAATAGAAGCCTGGCTCAAATAGAAGCCTGTCTCTAATAAGCACAGATTGTGTTCAGTGATTGAAGCAAATAAACACCACGGCTATTAAAGATGCAGAAATCGCTCTGACATTTCTTTGTTGCTCAAATTCTAATAGTTCTAATAAGACTCCTGAACAGGTAATCAAATGGCTACCCGGACTGTTTGCATTGTGTTCCCCCCCTAACCCCTCTTTTACGCTGCTGCTTCTCTCTGTTTATCATATATGCATAGTCACTTTAACTATACATCCATTTAAATACTACCTCAATTAGCCCGACCAACCGGTGCCCCCGCACATTGGCTACCCGGGCTAACTGCATTGTGTCCCGCCACCCACCAACCCCTCTTTTACGCTACTGCTACTCTCTGTTTATCATATATGCATAGTCACTTTAACCATACCTACATGTACATACTACCTCAATCAGCCCGACTAACCGGTGCCTGTATATAGCCTAGCTACTGTTATAGCCTCGCTACTGTGTATAGCTTCGCTACTGTATTTATCACTGTCTTTTTACTGTTGTTTGTATTTCTTTACTTATCTATTGTTCACCTAATACTTTTTTTTTTTTTTTAATTGCACTGTTGGTTAGAGCTTGTAAGTAAGCATTTCACTGTAAGGTTGTATTTGTTCCACGTGACAAATAAACTTTGATTTGATTTGAGTTAGCCTCATTTAATTTAGTGTAGTGTAGAGAATCATTGTACCATCTAAACCGCTGTGAAATAGCTTTTCCATACTCCAAAATATTGTATTTTCAGATGTTTGAAGCTGGTGTACCAAACCGAAAGTAAAAGCCGCAAAACAAAACTTAAGAATGAGAAGCATAGAAATAGCCACATAGAACAGATCTACCACTTCTTAGACTTGCTTTCAATGAGTGACATACCTACAACTCACATTTCAATGTGAATTTGGTCATTTGCCCAAAAAGGTACATATTGCAGCTTTTATTGAAGTTTTACAGTATGTACTGTAGTTGCATAAAATTTGAATGTATGTCTTGTAGACTACCACTAGGGGGCAGTACATCCATTTGACATTTTAGCAATTTAGCACACTCTTATCCAGAGGGACATACATTTAGTGCATTCATCTTAAGATAGCTAGGTGAGACGACAACATTTCAGTCAGTGGTGAAAAAAGTACCAAATTGTCATACTTCAGTAAAAGTAAAGATACATTAATAGGAAAAGACTCAAGTGAAAGTCGCCCATTAAAATGCTACTTGATTAAAAGTTTAAGTATCTGGTTTTAAATATACTTAAGTATCAAAAGTAAATGTAATTGCTAAAATATACTTAAGTATAAAAAGCAAAAGTATCAGTCATTTCAAATTCCTTATATTAGGCAATCCAGACGGCACCAAACCAGTACAGCTACCCCAAAAACTACTTAAGTAGTATGTTAAAGTATTTTTACTTAACTACTTTACACAGCTGTTCACAGTCATAGTAATACGTACATTTTTTTCCTCAATAAAGTATTTAGTAGTGTTAGTAGAAGTAGATCATGCACAGGACAGGGCTGATCAATGTCAGTCCTCTAAGGCCAAAACACTTCTGGTTGTCATCCTCTACTTCTAATAAGGGACTAATTCAGACTTGGGACACCAGTTGAGTGCAATTAACTACCAGGTAGGGAAAAAAACAGAAGTGTTTCGGACCTCCAGGACCGGAATTGAACAGCCTGGGTAGTCGATAGGATAAATTGTCTTTCAAGATATTAGTGTCTTTAAATCAGCTATAAGTATTTTTCAATATTATAAATACCATGATCATATCAATTGGATTTGGAAGATAATATATAACATTTCATTTCAAAGTTTATTTGTCAGGTACAGATAATGACCCCGGTGTTTAATCCTCCAGGGGTATGTTCCTGGTTTATTTGGCACATCACACGGGGCATTGCAGTTCATGGCCTATGAGGAGCTGAAGAGAGACTACAACAAATATAAGAAAATGCCTTCAGAAGCTAAACTGGTGAGTGCAGACTGCAGTGAGGAAACATTAAGACTTCTATAACCACGCTTAGTTTTAATGACTCAACCATATGGGTAATAAACCTTTAAATTACTTATTAAGAAAACCCACATCTAAGTGTTGCAGGATTTCTGGAAGAATTACCGTAATGCTTATGAAAGAAGTGACTCACAGGCATCATTCCTCCAACCTCTCTCTCTCGGTCTGACCAGAATCCATTGGAATATATCACAATGGCAGCTCTATCCAAAATATTTGCTGTGGCTACCACATACCCTTACCAGGTGGTGCGGGCTCGCCTGCAGGACCAGCATAATAAGTACAATGGAGTCCTGGATGTGGTCAGGAGGACATGGAGGTAGGCCAAGACCACACTGTTGGTTTACTGTACATACAGGGAAAACAGATAGTTTTAGGTTAACTAGCCAAAACTTGGTAGAATTGACTGTTAACTGGGCATATAACAATGTTCATGGGTTAGGTAACATAACAGTATGAAGCAACGAAGATCTGCAGCTTCAAACTCTAACCCTACAGAGAGCCATGAGAAAGCTTGCTAACGCCCATTCCAATGCTGCCATTTCAGTCTGTTTTTTTTCTCCCACATAGTGACTACTGTGTTTCTTTTGGCCCCTCCTCCACAGGAATGAGGGAGCTGTAGGTTTCTATAAAGGCATGGTGCCCAACCTGATCCGTGTCACCCCAGCCTGCTGTATCACCTTCGTGGTCTATGAGAACGTGTCTCGCTTCCTGATGGGCCAGAAGTGAGGAGGACTAAGGAGACAGCCATGGAAGGACCACAAAAAGGAAGGGATTCAGACAGTGTATGTGGCGCTAGATAAGATAAGCCATGAACTGAAGTCTGCAGAACTGTCACAGCAGGTAACTGGACAACTGAAGCAGACATATCACCTGGATGCACCTCTGGCAGCCGAGTCAAAACATGATGTTGACAATGCTGATAATTAAAGACTGGTCTCTGTCTCTTCCTTGGATGCATCACAGAAGAACAGACCTACTGGTACTGTACGGGATGTGGGTGTGAAACATCAAAGCAAAAAGCAACCATTCTTTCAATGCTGCTGGCTGGCTGTGTGTGTGTTTGTGTGTGTGTGTTAAAAGAGCATACCTGCTATTTTCAGGGTACTAATGTACGCCCAATTTGTTTTCATTTAATGGATTGGGATCATACTGTAGTGCATATAATTATGTCATAGGAAATGATCACAGATGACTGATTGCACCGTTTAACATCTTTGAAATAATGTTAATTTCAGAAGTCTTAATTTGAAATATCAATGTTGAATTGGCATTAGTTCATTTTCATGTAAAATGTTCTATTAAAGTTTAAAGCTTTATGTTGCTTTTGCATTTCAGATAATTTTACATTTTGCTGTGCTGTGTTCACTTGTCATTTCAAAACGATGTGAACACAATTTATTTTATGAATTCACCTGGTCATGCATGAACAATGTTCAACAAAAGTTATCTGATAGTAAAACATTTGTTAGCTTTTTGTAGCTTCAGATTACATTTAACAAAGATAACAAAGATATCAACACATGCATTTCTTTATTAATTTACCTGGTAATGCATAAACCAATGTTCAAATGATGTTCTTCTCTGATAGGAAAACATTTGTTAGCTTTTTTTCCTTCAGATAAAATTTAAAGCTGTGCCGTGTTAACTTGTCACTTGAAAAATATATCTACCCATGCATTTCTTTATGAATTCACAAATAAAAAATAAAAAAACGTATTTTCTGATAGGAAAACATGTTATAGTGTAATGAGTAACACAATGCTTGATTCATATAACATATTACTTAATTGACAGTAATTCAAAATCTTGCCTTATTAAACAGGAATGGGACTAATGAGGAATAAATCTAATTTCAGGTGGCCAATATACTAGACCCTACCCATGTGCTGTAGTACAAAACATTCAAGTGAACATCAGTGATCCTGTAGAGGCTTTAGCCACAACTGAAGTTGTCTGATTGGCCAGAGGACATTGTCAAAGACTAGGAACCCATCCAGAAACTAAACTGATATGTAGTCAAAGGCTTCAGAAGGACTGTTAGGGGTTCTTTCTCTATGGGGCCTGGTCCCATCACTTAATAAAGACGGCCTCATTTGGGCAACTCCTCTATGAAGACCCTGGATACGGAGTTCCACCCTGTAGATGCGTCTCCTCTGGGGTAGTCAGCACAGGTCCCCACCCAGATAGCCACGTCCACCAGGCCTGCCCGGATCCCCTCACACAACCCTTCAACTGGGACAAGACGAGAGGAATACACAGGTCATAGATCCTCTCACACAACCCTTCAACTGGGATAAGACGAGAGGAAATCACACGTCATAGATCCCCTCACACAACCCTTCAACTGGGACAAGACAAGAAGAGGAGTTACTCTAACAACTGTTAACAAAGTGTTGTTTCTACAGTCATTAATGCATAGTTAAAAGGACAAAGTGTCACTGAGAAAAATACTAAGGTCATTGAGGTATATTTACAAGACAACTTCCTGAGTTACATTGAACACACACTGCCGTATGTGTGCCAATAGAAGGGCTGTTAATTGCTTTGTTTTGGTCTTGCTACAGTGGTGAACTTGGCAGCTAAAGAAAAAATGATAATAATATGGAGTAGGCATGCGTATGCCAAATGTCTTGCTTCACAGTAGAATTTAAACAGTAATAGTAGAGATATTATTCATATTTTAAGGCTACAATAGATTTCACATTTGAGATATATAAGCAAAATAGCACCACAAACAAATGGCTACCACTAGCTACACTATCTCAGTTTAGCTCCGTTCCACTTACCGGATGAGCTATACATGTTGGTGGTATAATCTGTAACCAGATGAGGTTCTGTATATAGTGAGTGTAAGGTTGATTACCAGATGAGGTTCTGTGTATAGTGAGTATAAGGTTGATTACCAGATGAGGTTCTGTGTAGTGAGTATAAGGTTGATTACCAGATGAGGTTCTGTGTATGTTGATGGTGGAGTTGAGCTCAGGGCTGCCTTGGTCGAGGTAGATGATGAACTCGATGGGCAGAGGTCCTGTACACTCAGCTCCGTTGAAGGTGAAGTACCAACGCTGGCAGCAGGCTGTCTTACACTTCAGCCTCAGGGAGCCGCTGAAGAGCACACGCAGGGCACTGTCTGACCGCAGCTTGGTGAATGTACAGTCCTACAGGGAGACACAAGAGGTGGAGAGGAAATCCCAACACTAGCATCCAATGATAGCATCTTCAATGTTTTATGTTTTGTATTCATGTCTCATTTCAATTCAGCGTGAATAATACAATGTTGTTAACAGTAATTATACTGTTAGTACAGAGGCTTAAGAGCAAATTTAAATAACATGTTAACGAATGCTTTTCTCTAAACGAACACAATCAACATTATTATGGATGATCAATATAGTAATAATGCTGATGTAACTATATTACTCCGTGCCCCAGATCCTGTCTAATGAGCATTGCCTGCTACTTACAGCTATCTTGCCCAGGTCGATCCCATAGTTGAGTGAGTTCCAGGCACACTGCTTGTAGTTGGGTTTCCAGGGCTCCTCAAACACCTCACTCACACACTCTCCTTTCTCCCCCTTGATGCCATCGCGCCCCGGGATGCCAGGGGTCCCAGGGATGCCATTGGTGCCAGGGTTACCCTCCCTGCCAGGGGTACCAGCCGGACCCTGGGGGCAGCTGTTGTACTGGAGAATGAGAGAGGGGGGGAGAGAGGAAGAGATGGAGGGAGAGAGAAAGAGACACTGTTATAATGGGGAACAAGAGGGAGAGACAGACTGTTCTAATAACCACACTAATAACATACCACCTAGAGTTAAGAAATACCAGGTTGTCATCTAAGCATCATATGAACTACATCAAATGTATGTGCCCACATTCATGACAATGGACATCTAGACCTGTAATGGATAATGGTGGACACAGACGTCAGTTCAATGTCTAGTTTTGATTTACAGTTGATTGAGTTGTCAACTAACGTGAATTTAACCTGAAATCAACAGAAATGTGAACCTTGTCATGAATTTAGGCTAAAAGTTGGGTGAAAAAAAGACAAACATTTATGAAATTCCTTTACGTTGATGACTTTTTGCAAATCCAATCACATTGATTTTTGTTTGTTTAAATGATGTGGAAACAACATTGATTTAACCAGTTTGTATCCAGGGGGACTTGACTCCCAATCACAAAAGTGCAAAAGAAGATGTCAAATGTCTGAGATATTTGTGACCAAAATAAGTGAGTGATAGAGTGAACGAAGCAGGAATTCAGAGTGTAAATCTGTGTTCTTGTGTTTGTGGTCAGTCAATGACTTGAGACAGACAGACCAGCATGATTCAATGTCCAGTTCTGTTTTGTTTAAACAGATGCTCCCTCTTACTCACAGTGACTCAAACACATAGAGACAGGCTGGCCAAAGTAACCATACCACACACAGAGAGAGAAACCATGCTTCTCTAACATGACTGCTTATCGTAAGACTCTCATACTTAGATATAATTGGGAAATCTGCAACTGAGTAAATGTAAATCGGGGGAAATCAGGAAGTATTTTTCTGTGCTGTTGTCTGATGTACTAGGCCTAGAGTCCAGTATTTAACATACAAACTTGTGATACTCTTAGCTAAGCACATTGTATCAGAATAAATAATGTAGCCATGTTCTCAGATCAAGAACATTCACTCAAAGGATAAATAGGAACATAGGAAAAAAAAATGCAAGTGCTCAATGAAGTCGTTAGTAACCGTTGAGAATCGGCTAGGAAAATGTCCGCTCATTATTAGTCATGCAGCTGTGCTGTGCTAGGTTGTGCTGTGCTGTGCAAAGCCTGAGTCCTCTATAACAAAAAAAGAAACCAAAGACAACTTTAGCTTATATTACAGTGAACTGGTTATTTCAAGAACTTGTTCTAACTTGAGCTGATATTGTTCATATTACTTTTAGACAATGAGAATTTCAGGAATGCCAAAATCAAATATAAAATGGGGTAGACTATGGAATTACATGCCGTATTTAAATTCCAGCTGTCGAGACACAAATGGTATAGTGAGCAATATACCAGGCTTGAAGAGACCTGGGCCCGGTTTCCCAAAAGCATCTTAAGGCTAAGTTCATTGTTAGAACCTTCGTAGGAGCATCGTTATATCTCCGAGCTGTTTCCCAAAACCATCGCTATTAACGTTGCACTTGAAAACACTCGAAATCTAACGACCACTCATAGAACAGCTAAGCGTGCCGTAAAATGCTTTATTTGCCCTCACACGTCACTTTATACACAGAAGATCTCCGCTAAACATAGAATCACATCTGTCTCTGTGAGCATGATAACTTCAGAACAAAAATTAAAAGTTGCCACTGTCTTTGCAATTGATACAAACTAGGGACCTATAAAAATATGTTTCAAATGAGAGATGACCGCATTAAAATATAAACAGTAAGCTATTGGCCTATTTCAATCATTTTGAAATACATTTCATGTTCAATAAAATTAGTTATATTTTGCTGTCTTTAATTTGTCTCAACATATGTTATGATGTGTGTAGCCTAACATGTGCACAATGATCTGCCAAATCAGTGATTTAGCGCAAATTCATCATTAGAATAATACCCTCAATATTTCCAGCCATAAGTGGTAATATCTATCTAGGTGTAGGAGCTGTTCCGTCGTCAGTATTGTGAAATAATTATAACGTTGAGGAAAGATTTTGATGGAGAAAGCTGATCCGACAACAGCGAAAGCAGCACTCGCTTTCTTTCGATCCTAACAGTATCAACACGTGCTCCAACGATACACTTAGCGACGATTCTCTCTGTATGGTGTTTAGGGAAACGCCTGATACATCTTCGGCCTTTGTAGGAAAGATGTATCTTTAAAACACTCGCAAGCCTACATTCCATCGCTATTGGAAAACTGGACCCAGGACTATTTTTGCCATTCAATGGCTATGGTGGAGCCACCTGGGGGTCTGCTCTGACTGGGGGAGTGATGTATCTGGGTCCCTCAGCCTACCAAACAAAGTACCAGGGTCATAATGTTGAAATAACAGATTGTGACTTTAAGATAAACCAAGTATTATCCTATTAATGCACTTGAGCACATGTATGGGATTTGAGATACATAATACAGTAGCCTATAAGTGACAATATGTAAATGCCTCTGTGACTATACATATATTTGAATGTGGTTATTATCCTTTATTAATATATGCCATTTAGCAGACACTTTTATCCATTCATTGTTACATATGAGTGGTCCAGGGACTCCAACCCACAATCCTGGCATTGCAAGTGCCGTGCTCTATCAACTGAGCCATACAGGACTGGATCCAATATCATTATAAGACCACCATTGAGGGAATGAATGTCTCTGATGTTTATTTGGGTTTGATTTGTTTCTGGAGAGAATTCAAAAGCCATGAAAGGAACCTCTGTTTTTGAAACATGCTGAACAAACTGCAGTAGCCCACTGTATAATATACAGTGTTTATACTTTACACAGACAAACATACTACTGCTGTGATAACAGAGAAAGTGACTGTTATTGCAACTATGGACTAACATTGAGAAATCCCCAACACACCATACATTAAGTTTGGACTCAATTAGGTTTTACACAGATCCAAACTTTTCAAACGAGCTGGACAAAAAGAAGACCTAAAATAGATAAAAAAGTGATGTCTCAGTAAACAGTGTGCAGACTTCAAGCCAGGGTGAGAGCATGCTGCTACAGACATACAGAATACACAGTAACGTTACATTGGCAAGAAAAAAACGATATGCTCTGGAAAGGATGAGATTATTACCATGTTGTTCAAATAAGAGGTTCTTGAATCGGATTCAGCAGAGATTCTGGTGCAGTTTGGTTTGTCTGCATCGTTTCCAGTACACTAGACAGATAATAACAAGATGCTGTTCATCAAATCACATTACTCAGTTATTACCATGCAGTCCTTTACTGCTGGTCAGATGTATGCACTAGGACTACACCAAAGCAACCACCCACTAGTTTACAGTAGGCTAAACCTACTGGGCAAAAACTGGTTGAAAATGTAGTTTCCATGTGATTACAACCCCAACAAAATCAATGTGATGAGTTGAATCAACGTGGGAAACGAATTGGATTTGCAAAGTCATCAACATAATTGAATTTCGTATTTTTTTTTTCAAAAAACGTTTAACCGAAATCAAATGACATGTTGACATTTTGTGGGTTTCACGTTGAATTCACGTTAGTTGACAACTGAACCAAATGTAAATAAAAACTAGACGTTGAAATTACGTCTGTGCCCAGTGAACAAACAATGAACCAGCCAGACCCCTCGTAACTTCTGTCTGGGTCTTTGTTATTCTTCTGCATGTTGGACCTTTGTCAACTTCTTGTTTGCATCAGTTATGCCCTAAATGCCATATAATATTGAAAGAACATTAGCGAGTGGCCACTGGTCAACGTGGCACCAATCATCCACAGCACATTCAACATGATGGTAGTAGGTATAGAACTGAAAATCACTAAAAAGCAAATATCTTTGAAAAAAACCGTTCTGATATTTTAAAGGATTAAATAATGAAAGGAAATTGCAACAATTAAAGGCTTAAACATCGGTCAAATGAAGCGGGATGAGATTCGGTAGATGCGGCACTTTGAGGGCTGTGCAGCTTTAACCCAAAATAGTTTATTTGAGATGAGTTCTTTTACCTTTTCGTACTCAACATCCTTCCTGTCAAGTGCCTTTCTCAATTTCTCTGCTCCATGGAAAGGTAGAATCACGCAGGTGATGAGCAGCAGACGAGTTAGAGCTGATACCATCTTTTATTTTCACAAAAGATCGAGAGAGACCACAGCACTTCCCTTCTGCTCTGCTGCGCCGTACTTCAAGTGAGTGGGGGTTAAGGAAGTTTAGAGCGCGCCTATACTCTGCCTATAAATGTGTTCTCACATAGCGTATGATTCATGAGTTTTTGTCACTGAAGTTTGTCAAATGTCTGGACCTACTCATAAGTTGTCATGGGCGGGAAATAACATTTTATTTGAAAATATAAATGATCTTAATAATGTGAGCCTACTGCGTGTCAATTGGTCTGGAACTCGAACATGTCTTAACCACATGGTCACTTGTTCAAGACCCGTTTTAGGCTATTTGTTCCCCCTCAATTGCTTCACTATAACAAAGTGCTCCAGCGAATTTGGAACTTTTACTGTTGAAAAGCGATATCTCAAGTATAAATAACGTAAAGTGCACACACTAAAGGGAAGAAGAAAAAAAACTTTTGAGCAAAATAGTGTTTTTTTTAGACACAACTGCAAACTTCAAGGAGTTGGTGTGATGGGAATCTGTGATGTCATCGGCCTCCCACATTGCTTGAGGAATAATAGAGGAGCAATAAAGAACAAAATAAATCTTCAGCATTACAGATTGAATAGAGCCCAACATATTGATTATGCTTCAGCTTGTTTACAGTTGTTGTGGGCTGCCCTGTGCCCCACCACTAATAACAGATTGGGAAAATGGAACTATGTAATTTCTAATCTATTGTAGACCCACATCATGGTATGGAATCAGTTATATGTGGGTATCCTACTCTATTATTTCATGAAATTGGGAAGATCTCAATGGCATACTCCTTGTGTCCTCTCGCCTCATCTCCTTCTCAAAACTCATTGGATGAGAAAGTCAGAGGTCCCGATTACTCCTTTCCTGTAGGCTTGCTGATGATGATTATGTTGATGACTACAAACAATTATAGGTTATGTCTATTGGTGCTTTCAAGACAACTGGGAACCCAGAAAAGAACGAGGTCAAATCATGACGTCAGCTATTTTCAGGTCAAAAAATCTGAGCTCTAGAAAGACATCAGTTTCTGACTTGGAATTCCAAGTTGGATGAACTTTCAAAAAGATCTTTCCCAGTCGGAGCTAGTTTTTTCCCGTCTTGAACGCACTGAAGTCAGAAATCTGAGATGTCCGAGTTCCTAGTTGTTTTTAACGCAACAAATAACAGACATGAAAACATGGTTCACTGTCTGTATGTGCGATACAAAACCAGGCATCCATTCATGAGACAAATTACATTTCAGTTTATTTTATTCAATAATCTTTTATTAAAAGGAAATACATTTGATACAAAATATATATCAAATAGCGCATACAACGTAACACTACAAAAGTGCACAAAAATGTATAGGCAATTTCAAATAAAATAAGAATTCTACAGCCTAAACAAGTCTATATGCAATCAAGGATGAGTAGCGGTTATACTATTAATGTGTGAAGGAGTGGAAGCAAGAGAACATATTCCCTTTAGCTGTAACCTTTGTCTTCTGATAGCCACATAATAATATACAATACATTTGGATGAAGAATAAGGACAGCGACAGATTAAAGAGAATAAAACAATATAGCATGGAGGGATTCAAATACTTCTCAAATTATTGTGAGTATGTATGGATGGATAAATGGTTTTTATTAATACAGTGTGCAAGACTTATTCCCTACAGGCCTTTCGGGAAAATGCTTGCAAGAAAAACGTGTGCTGTCAAACACAATTCATGGATTACCAGTAAGAATCATGACAATTGAAATACTGAACAAAAGCCACACATTGGTCAAAAAAGATCAACTCAACTCAACATGCGTTGGATTGGATTTCGTCTCTGATTTTTCTACTGGTGTTTTCATATTGGATCATCAGTTATGTTAGATATACATACTACTATATTTGGTTTAAAGATAATTGCGGCGTAGCAGAAATATAAACTTCAAAAAAATAAATTCTATCTCAGTACAAATTGTACAGTATCACTCAGTCATTTGCACTGGGTTCATCTTTAAGTGGTAACTCTTCTAGTGTAGTGAGATGTCCAACCACAACAACTTGTTGGTCAAGAGCCAGAAATAAGCCTGGTTACTTTGTGCACATATTTCACTGGAGATGAATGCACACATGGAATGACTGTCACACATGTAAAGCATCTGTAGGTAGACAGACAAAAAGTAGGTTATCTGAAGACCATGATTTAGTTCATGGGGCACACTCTTCTAGGAACTGCAGTATAAAAAAATACATGCTCCACTCAGATTTACAGGAAATTAACTTTATGAGCAGTCAGCAAAATTGAAAAATGCTTATGTAACTATTTATAGATATACTGAAAAACACTGTAATGGAAAAGGAATGAAAAGTATTGGTAGTGAGAACCTGTCTACTGCAATTACTTTAACTACAGAACTACTATGCTTGCTACTCATTGTTTCATGATGGAATTGTCTACATTCACATGACATTAACCATTTGCATACAAAAATAAAATAGATTTAACCACCACAGCTAGATATCGTTGAAGTTCTGATTGTTTGGTGAAACGACTTTCAGATTTTCAAGCACTTAAACTCAGTGTAAAGACTAGTCCAGTGATAGAAAATAAAATAGTTTACATAAAAATTGGCAGTGTATATTCTACACACTTTACATATCAATCTACCCTCCGAAAAGTACAGCTTTCATAAGTAAATAAACAATATGTTAAGTGACTGTTTTACAGCAGGGAAATGCAACCATTGTTCTGAAGGGCTGCATGATTCTCTAACCTCATTCACCTTGATGTGGCCAGTGATCCAGTCGAGCTGACTGATGTACAGTAGCTACACCTGTTGGGTCGGTCACTGAAGGGAGCACTCTAGGACCCTGGTGGCCCACCTAGTCTCCTCCTTCCTGTCTCTGTGGTGTGAAGGAAAACTCCTGTCCTCTGGATTTTCTCGACTTCCTGCTGGTTTTCTCTTCTCCCTCTGGTACTTAAATCCATCCACTAATATCACTAATTGTTCTGAGAGTGTACACATCTGGTATGGTATGACAGGCTAAATCAGTTGCTCATTTGAAAGGAAGAACAAAAACCAGCAGACACTCAGTCCAGCTCCTGAGGACCAGAGTTGCCCATCTCTGTTGGTGTTAAGTATCATAGGAGCCTGTTGATTGGGCTCAGCAGCTGCTGTCCTTGTCCTTTTTCTCCTCTGGTAACTGGCGAACCAGGTGAGGGACGGAGCCTTTCGCACTGCCGCTGTGGGAGTGGCTTAAAGCCAGGTGCTGTCCACTGGGCACCTGTCTCGTCTCTGATAGTTCACTCCGGGGAGTCATCCTACAAGACAAGTTTGTAAAAAACAACCTTGTTAACAGTGGAGCAGACAAAATCTTTTGAAGTACGTATGTGTAGGTCAGAAAGTACTTGGGCAAAAGGGTGAAAGTATCTGTCTTTACCTTCCCTCTGGGACTCTGTGGAAGCTCTCTGAGCGGCTGCTAACCTTGCTGGAGCTGCCCTTCTTACTACGTCTCTCTGCCCCCTCTCTCCCTCCAGACAGGGCCTGTCCACTAGGCTGCCTCTCCCTCTCCCTGTCCCTCTCCCCCAGCCTGGAGCCACGGGTGGAGTTGCCTCTCTCCAGCTGCTCCCTGGCAGAGGCCTCAGATGAGCCCCTGGCCTCAGAGAAAGAAGCCTGGCCCCGGATGGCCTCATGGTTGCCCACTGCTGAGGTGCCGTGGTTGCCTGTGGCTGAGGCACCGGTGCTGGTGCCCATGGACTTGGAGATGACCTTGAGTTTGTGGGAGCCGGGGTTGTAGTGGTTCTTCTTGTGCTGGACACGGCTGTTGTGTTTGAGGAAGAACTCACAGGACTCCTGGAGAACTCTGCGGCTCTCACTAATGGGGCTGGGTAGAGAAATAGAATTAGAACACAGTAGAATTATATCTATCTGCAATCTGGGAATGTTGCATACTGTAAAACCCAAGTTGCTTCCCAAATGGCACCCTATTCCTTATATAATGCACTACTTTTGCCTTAGGGTGCCATTTGGGATACAATCCATGTAAAAAATATGATTTGTTTCAGCAGTTGAGAGACAGGCATTAGTGAAGTGTCCTTACTCTTTCTTCCTGGTCCTGTTGAAGAAGAAGGCCCATTCTGAGCAGGTCTTCTTGCTGCTGACCCAGAACACAGCTGAGATCCCAACCACCAGGGTCATCAGGTATTTAATCAGGAATAGGGACAGGTCTGGACGACCAGACTCTGTAGTCTGAAACAACATTACAGTGTTATAAACCGGGTGGTTTGAGCCCTGAATGGAAATTTGTCCTTTGGTCTGGAGTCCAAATTGGAGATTTTTGGTTCCAGCCGCCATATCCTTGTGAGATGCGGTGTGGGTGAACGGATGATCTCTGCATGTGTATTTCCCCACTGTAAAGCGAGGAGAAGGTGTTATGGTGCGGGGATGCTTTGCTGGTGACACTGTCAGTGATTTATTTAGAATTCAAGGCACACTTAACCAGCATGGCTACCACAGCATTCTGCAGCGATATGCCATCCCATCTGGTTTTGGCTTAGTGGGACTATCATTTGTTTCTCAACCGGACAATGACCCAAAAACACTTCCAGGCTGTGTAAGGGCTATTTTACCAAGAAGGAGAGTGATGGAGTACTGCATCAGATAACCTGGCCTCCACAATCCCCCGACCTCAACCAAATTGAGATGGTTTGGGATGAGTCGGACCGCAGAGTTAAGGAAAAGCAGCTAACTGTGGGAACTCCTTCAAGATTGTTGGAAAAGCATTCCAGGTAAAGCTGGTTGAGAGAATGCCAAGAGTGTGCAAAGCTGTCATCAAAGCAAAGGGTGGCTATATGAAGAATCTCAAATATAAAATATATTTTGATGTGTTTAACACTTTTTTGGTTACTACATGATTCCTAACATGTTATTTCATAGTTTTGATGTCTTCACTATTATTCTACAATGTAGAAAATAGTAAAAATGAAGAAAAACCCTTGAATGAGTAGGTGTTCTAAAACTTTGGACCGGTAGTGTACATTTACATTTGAACCATTTAGCAGATGCTCTTATCCAGAGAGACTTACATTCATCTTTAGATAGCTAGGTGGAACAACCACATATCACAGTAAGTACACCTTTTCTCAATAAAGTAGCTATCAGTAAAGCTGGAAAGATGGTGGGTGGGTCAAGAGCAATTGTGTTGTTTCAGGAATATTTTATTATTATCTTTTTTGGGAGGGGGATTATTTAAGATCCTCTATGAAGAGGTAGGGTTTTAGGTGCTTTCGGAAGATGGGAATGGACTCTGCTGTCAGGGGGAAGGAAGCTGGTTCCACCATTGGGGTGCCAGAACAAAGAAGAGCTTGGACTGGGCTGAACGGGAGCTGGCCAAGAGACCAGAGGTGGCAGAACAGAGTGTTGGGGTGTAGGGCTTGAGCATAGGTAGGGAGAGGCAGTGTTCCGTAGGCAAGCACCATGGTCTTGTAGTGGATGCAAGCTTCGACTGGAAGCCAGTGGAGTGTGCTGAGGAGCAGGGTGACATGGGAGAACTTGGGAAAGTTTGAAAACCAGGTGGGCTGCAGCGTTCTGGATAAGTTGCAGGGGTTTGATGGCACAAGTGGGAAACCCAGCCAGCAGCGAGTTGCAGTAGTCCAGACAGGAGAGGACAAGTGCTGGGATTAGGACCTGCGCCACTTCCTGTGTGAGGTAGGGTCATACTCTACGGATGTTGTACCACACCCCCTCGTGCCTTATTGCTTAATGAGACCATTTCCATTTAAACGTCTGCCAAATATATTCATACATTTTACTGTGGCTGAACGAAGGCATAAGAACAGCAATGATTTTTTAACAACTATTAATTTGAGATGAATTTTGCAGTGGCATATCTTCATAGAGATATCAAATTATTATGAAAATGTTCTAGTGCTGAGCGTGTGTTACCTTGTGTGAGCAGGGAATGCTGTACTCCTGGCAACGGTCATTGATCCAGGTGTTTTCCCAGGTGGAGCGCTGGCTCTGTTCATAGATATAACACCCCTGCAGAGTGACCAGGGGCACCAGGTACAGACCACTGAACACCCCAATACGGATCATAAACTTCTTCAGCTTCTCCTGGTTCCTCTCATCGTGCTGGATCACCTGACGCACGTTGTTGAGCGACACGATCCCAGCCAGGAGCAGAGACAGCCCCACCACCACCCCGATACACAGCGGCGCCAGCACAAAGTACCGCAGCGCGTCCAGATCATAGAGTCCCACGAAGCACACCCCGCTGATGTTATCTCCCTCCACCTTGTTGAGAGCCAGTAGCATGACAGTTAGTGCTCCGGGGATCCCCCAAGCGGCAGAGTGGAACCAGACCGCCTTCTTCTCGATGGCCTCGCAGCTCCACTTGGGCCCGGCGGCCAGGAACCAGGTGATGGTGAGGATGACCCACCAGACGATGCCGGCCAGGGAGAAGAAGTAGAGTAGCATGAAGAGTAACGTACAGCCTTTACTCTGGGAGCCCAGCACCACCGTGTCCATGGCAGCCGGGTGCACCGCCTGGGATGAATGAATGAATAAATAGATTAATGAATGAATGACAACCTTTATGTCCCATAGAGAAGTTTTCTAGGAAAAGAAGAGGTATACCTGGCATACATATAAAACTTCACAATATATAGCTACATGACTTCAGATATCATCACAGGACATACATCACCAGACATGGGCTGTATCCCAAATGGCACCCTATTCCTTACATACAGTGCATTCGGAAAGTATTCAGACCCCTTCACCTTTTCAAAAAAAATTACATTACAGCCTTATTCTAAAATGTATTAAAATTCATGTTTTTCCTCATCAATCTACACACAATACCCCATAATGACAAAGAGAAAACAGGTTGACATTTTTGCACATGTATTAAAAATTAAAAACAGAAATACGTTATTTACATAAATATTCAGACCCTTTGCTATGAGACTCGAAATTGAGCTCAGGTGCATCCTGTTTCCATTGATCCTCCTTGAGATGTTTCTACAACTTGATTGGAGTCCACCTGTGGTAAATTCAATTGATTGGACAGCATTTCAAAAGGCACAGAACTGTCTAGATAGGGTCCCACAGTTGACGGTGCATGTCAGAGCAAAAACCAAGCCATGAGGTCAAAGGAATTGTCCATAGAGCTCCGAAACAGGAGGATTGTGTCGAGGCACAGATCTGGGGAAGGGTACCAAAACATTTACACAGCATTGAAGGTCCCCAAGAACACTGTGGCCTCCATCATTCTTAAATGGAAGAAATTTGGAACCACCAAGACTCTTCCTAGAGCTGGCCGCCCGGCCAAACTGAGCAATTAGGGGAGAAGGGCCTTGGTCAGAGAGTTGACCAAGAACCCGATGGTCACTCTGACAGAGCTCTAGAGTTCCTCTGTGGAGATGGAAGAACAACCATCTCTGCAGCACTCCACCAATCAGGCCTTTATGGTAGAGTGGCCAGACGGATGCCACTCCTCAGTAAAAGGCACATGACAGCCCACTTGGAATTTGCCAGAAGGGTCCTAAAGGACTCTCAGACCATGACTAACAAGATTCTCTGGTCGGATGAAACCAAGATTGGCCTCTTTGACCTGAATGCCAAGCATCATGTCTGGAGGAAACCTGGCACCATCTCTACGGTGAAGCATGATGTTTTTCAGTGGTAGGAACTGTGAGACTAGTCAGGATCGAGGAAAAGATGAACGGAACAAAGTACAGAGAGATCCTTGATGAAAATCTGCTCCAGAGCGCTCAGGACCTCAGACTGGGGCAAAGGTTCACCTTCCAACGGGGCAAAGGTTCACCTTCCAAGAGGACAATGACCCTAAGCACACAGTCAAGACAATGCAGGAGTGGCTTCGGGACAAGTCTCTGAATGTCTGTGAGTGGCCTAGCCAGAGTCCGGACTTGAACCCGATTGAACATCTCTGGAAAGACCTGAAAATAGCTGTGCAGCAACACTCCCCATCCAACCTGACAGAGCTTGAGAGGATCTGCAGAGAACAAATGGGAGAAACTCCCCAGATATAGATGTGCCAAGCTTGTAGTGTCATACCCTAGAAGATTCAAGGCTGTAATCGCTGCAAAAGGTGCTTCAACAACGTACTGAGTAAAGGGTCTGAATACTTATGTAAATGTGATATTTATATTTTTTAATACATTAGCAATTTTTTTTCTTCGTCATTATGGGGTACTGTGTGTAGATTGATGAGGTAAAAAACTATTACAACAATTTTAGAATAAGGCCAATGTAACAAAATGTGGAAAAAGTCAAGGGGTCTGAATACTTTCCGAATGAACTGTATTACAATACTTTAGACCAGGGTCCATAGGGCTCTGGGGAAACTGGTCAAAAGTAGTGCACAATACAGAGTATTGGTTGCCATTTCAGACACAGACATACACAGACCTTGTTGCAGGATGCATTGTTCCCCAGCAGGAAGCCAATGAAGTAGATGAGCGACACGAAGCTGTAGCACACGGCGTAGAAGATGATTGGCCGTTCGGGGTAGCGGAAGCGCTTGACATCGATGAGGAAGGTGAGAAAGGTGAAGAGCGTGGCGCAGAGGCAGACGATGGAGCACACCCCGATGAAGGTCTTGGCGAACTCGATCTCATGGGGCTTGAAGTACATGTTGGCGCAAGGGGGAGCGCAGTCCCCGGCACCCAGGAACGTGGATCCCTGGCCGGGTCGGGTCTTCAGCTGAAGGGGGCACCAGAAGCCCATGTCCCTCTTGGCAGATAGAGAGGTCTTGGGTGTGGTCAGTCTGGTTGGTGGCAGGGCTGAGCCATCAGGAGAGTAGAGGCAATACTCCAATCTAGAGGAGAAAAAGTGGGGTAAAGAGTCAAAACCATAACTAAATGAATACCATTTCAAAACGTAGTGCTGATAAATGTAATAACTAGTCAACTGGATGTTTGCAAGCAGTTTATAAACGTTTACTATTTGGTCACCTGAAAAATGTCAGGCATGTGCCTTTTCATCTATAAAACTTGGTACAGTACAACACGCCTATGTATGTAACAGATGTTGTGGCTCAGTGAACCTCGCACATGTGATGAGTAACCTGGCCTGAGACCTGGAGAATTGAGTTCGACTCAGTCAGTCACATTTACCTGTCGCACTGCAGCTCCAGAGGCCAGGTGATGCCGAAGGTGCCAATGTCCTTCCTGCAGTCTGACCTCACTTTCTCACACAGGTCACGACATGGCCGGATGACTTTGGTGTCCTCAGTGCATGCTGGGATAAAGGCCTGACACAGGAAGTGATGTACGTCTGGAGAGCAGCGCAGGTTGACCAGTGGCATGAAGGGCTAAGGAGACAGGAGGGAGGGAAGGGGAGAGGGGGAGTGAGAGAGAAAGAGAGAGAGGGAGAAAGGGAGAGAGAAAGAAAGAGGGAGAATGAGGGAGAGAAAGGGAGATCGAGAGAGCGAAAGATAGACATAGATAAATTCAGATTTTTATGGTTCAAGAACATACTGTAAATACTAGGGTTGCAAAATGCCAGTATCTTTTCCTCAATTCAAAGGATTGAGTTGAGGAAAAGTACAACCAAAGTCCTGGTTGTAGTTTCTGGATTTCTGTCTTTCTGTCCTAATTCTAGGGAATCTTCCAACCAGGATTTTGGGAAAACCTGTAAAAGTGACCTGAATTTTGCTACCCTAGTAAATACTAGTACTCCTGTAGCTGTACCTGTAAGGCTGGAGCTGAACAAATGGTCAGACATGTTTTTAATCAAACAACCAATATTGATTTCAACTAGATTCATCTAGACATCACAACAGTTTGTAATTAAAAGTCAGTCAACGTGAGGTTAATACTGTCACCCACGGCCACAATACAGTCCATGCAGTTACCTTGCCATGGGCAGATCCATAAATAGAATTGTTTTATTTTCCTGTACACGTGACTTGGTTGCAAAATATTAGAAGGCTACAGTACATAAGAGGCTGTAATGCACTGTATTATGGTGCCACACAAAGGATTCCTTTCATAGGCTGACTCATTTTCTTTCGTTTCAACAGATTTGAGTAGGGGGGGGGGGGGCATCAGGAAATGACTCTGGGACTATTTGGAAACAAGGAGTCAAGAGGGATGTTGACTGGAATGGACAGAACTGTTGGGCTTCTGCTCAGTATCCATTCCATCACACTAAAGCTGCTGCTCTGATCTAACAACCGTTCGAGTTCACAGTGATTTCTACCAAAGCATGAATGGTTATATTTGGCATTGTTGAGTCACGCTAAACAGAGTTTATCCAAATAAACAGATCTTGTCGAGGTAACGACCATATCACAAAATCTTAAGATACCATCTGTAACGGCTGCCACAAATCATTCCCAAAACAATTGTAACTGCATCCTTCAAAGACTACAGACTGTATCATGTGGCCATCTTAATCTAAGGGCCACTTGGTTTGAATCAGATACACCATGTTATCAAACATTCCTGTTCAGTTTACAAATGCAGTTATGCAGAAAGAACTATGACTGCTGGAGACAGTGAATCCAGCCGATGTTTACACTGTATAAGCAACATTTCCCCATCAGTACAGGGCCAATCTAACAACCACACTATTCAACGTTCTCTCCCTGACGGTTTCCCCAGCTCCAGTCTGGCTGCAGCCCAGATCTAAACGGGGCCTGGGGAACTGGCTCTCCGACTGTATGAGTCCTTGTTTCACTTCTTTGGAGGTCCCAAACTCCATCTCAAAGAGCTCTTCTTAGTCTACAATCTGCCGTTTCTTGTATTTTTCTGTGGAGCCACTGTAAATAGTTAGACATTTATTATGTATTGGAATTGGGGCCTCTGTATGTCCTCATTCAAAAAGAATGATCCCGCTACTGTGGATTTCCACTCAAGGTCCCTCAACTATGGATAACAATGACTCAATTAACCTTTTACTGCAGTAGGCTAAATCAGGGTCACACAGAATGTTTCTTGGTAAGGCCTTAAACAAATCTACTTTGAAACAAAAGTATACACCTCACATACATGGTTATGGGCTTAAAAAAAAGAAAACAGCTGTACCATGTCAGATATAGAGTTGAAATGTATCCAATTTAAATTTAGCATCCCAATATTACACTTTATATACATTACAGAAAACTGAAATATAACAAAAACTTTTGACATAGAAACACCAGATTTCCTTCAGTTAAAAAAAATATGTTTATTAATTATTAAATTATGAAAATATGAATAACATTTCACCTATAAGGCTACTAGATGGCGATTTGGTCATTTAACTGCAGGAAAGGGCTGGCTACGCAATATGGCATCCTAATTTCAAAATGCAATGGTTGAGTATGTAATGTATAATAAAAACATATACTAGTTTTCACTCTATTTAGGTCTATTTCCTAACAGGTGCTGAAAGTGTTACTACTAAGCTGCCAAACACTAGTGGAATATTGGCACATTGACATCGTAACAGGAACAATGCCCCTAAAGGAAAGGGCTAGTCCTCAACCCGGAAAATCCTATCGAATAACACTGAACAGAAGAGCAACAGGAGAGTCAACTTCATAACAATACCTAGATCCCATTATGGCACACTTTCCAACAGGCCATTTGGTCAGATTGTCTGTCAGCAGTAGGTACTGCATGCATCTATTACTATAGATACCTAACACTGACATTTTGAAGTGAAGTGAAGGAGTGGGAGACAAAGAAAGGAAGAGAGGGGGAGGTAGAAATAGAGAGAGTACAGTGTGGAAGGAATGCTGGCTAATCTTTGTGTGAGGTAGGTGTGTCTCCCTCCCCTTCCTCTCCTAAATCAAAGGACGCCCCACACGACAAAGTACCCAGAGTTCCCTGTGGCTCCCTGAGGTTGTCCTGAAATAAGAGGAGCACCTCAGCTCAGCCTGATAGATAGACATCACACAAAAAGTCCTCCAGCATATCACTGTCTGCCAAACACTGATTTAAATAGAGTACAGGCTTAACTGAATGAACCATAAAGATGGAATGCAATATGACATTTTATTAAATAGTTTGAGGAATGGCCTTGTCTCTGGGAGAAGATCATGAAAGCCAGATGATGTGATGGCAGCTTGCCAAAGGATCCCGACCCTACCGTTACGCTTGTTTACAATGAGGTTGGAACTCAATCATGGTTACATGAAAACACTGTGGAGCCGGCGTGAGATACGGGTTGGAAAACGTACCTCAATGCAGGGATAGGATATACCACTATAGTCCAAATTTGACCTTCATCCACACTGTTCCATCAAGAAGATTGAAATACTGCTACTTTTCCTGGAAAACTGCCATTTTTGTCTTCATGCTAGCTACCAGTAGCCACAGCAGCCATTATAGAATGAAAAACAAAAGGAGCTGATTGGCTGACACTGCCATTCCAAAATGGCTGCGGTGACTACTGCTAGCTAGCATGAGGACAAAAGGAACGTTTTTTGGGAAAACTAGCAGTATTTCAATCTTCTTGATGCATCAGTGTGGATAAAGGTAACATTTGGAGTACAATTTCAAAGCAAAAGAGAACATTCACACAGTAGTGACTCCTCTATTGAAGTTGAGGTATATCCCATCCCTGCATGGAGGTATCTTTTCCAACCCATATCTCCCGCCGACTCCACGATGTCTTAATGTAACCATGATTGCGTTCTGACCTATGTGCTGCTCTGTGTAAAAAAAAGCATAACAGTAGGGTCAGTCTCTTTTGGCAATGATGGCAGGTAGCCATATGCGGGACTGCTGGCATCGGAACCCCCCCACCGGGTGAAAGGAGTTCCAATGGCGGGCCTTAAGGTTATTATAACTGGTGGTGGTGGGGAGGTGGATGGCTGTCAAAAAATGTTGCTGAAAAACAGCAAGTGAGAGAACGAGGGTAAGTTGACATATAAATACCTCCCTAGATTTACACCCATTGGTTGAGAGAGAGGAAGGTGATAATTGCAAAAGTGAGTCCATAGGTTAAACAGCAAGCATGAGGAATGTGCATTATTGTGCCGTGCTTATAGGCTATAAGGTAAAAAAGTGAATGGCATTCCACACATGGCTAATAGGAAAGAGGAGAAACAAGACGCTATGCTGACGATGATACGTTTGTATTCACTCCCAGGATGCCTGTAGCATAGGAAACAAAAGTGAATTATGTTCTGCTGACTGGATGAAGTTAAACGAGCATGCAGTCTTCTGATTGAACTTTCGTAAACTACATTACATGTAACTGAACACTGCAGCTACAGTGAGAGAGGGTGGAAGACCTTTGAGAATGCTAAGACACACAAGCTTCAATACTCAGCTATCAAATCAAACTTTATTTGTCACATGCATCAAATACAACAAGTGTAGACCTTACCGTGAAATGTTTACTTACAAGCCCTTAAACAACAGTGCAGTTCAAATATTTATCCATTAAAAGACTGCATTTCCTCTACATCTTAGCAAGTACATAGAAAATGGTTTGAAAATAGTTATTTTAATACACAATTATCCTTTTGCACCTGTTGGATTCATGGCAAACATTTTGAGGTTTAAAAAGGCTTTGGTAGTTTGTAATTTCCACTTTGACATTTTAGACTTGATTTTCCCTTACGAAAAATGTATCAAACCCTACAAAAATGTCCATTAATTATAATCGACATAATAAATAATTCACATTTCCTGTTGGTGCAAGATTATTTTGGGATCATTTTCCTGCCTTAGCAAACTGGCTCAAATTAAGATCCTACATCTGTAACAAACTGCAAAGTAATTTTTCCCTCTACGCTGCAAGTCTGATGGGAAATCTAAGGGTTTTATCACAGTGAGAAACACTCACCTCCATCCTGCTGGCTGCTATGTCCTGGTCATAGTGCTCCATCATGTTGGGGAAGAAGGTCATGTTGTAGAGCATCCCCAGGCAGCGATGCACCTTGATGGGTTCACAGGTAAACAGACTGTGGGCGTGGCAGCTCCTCGCCCCTATCAGTGCCAGGCACACCCAGACCAGCCTGGGTATCATTATGGTGGCAGCCAGTTGCTAGGCTAAATTATTTGTGTATAAACAGCTCTACTTGGTTCAGTGGAGGGATAACTTTATGTTGGAGGCCGGATCACTCTTTCATCCACATTCCTCTAGGCTTGCTGGGGTCCTATCCATGGAGACAAAAGTAGTAACGACAGGTAAAACATTCCCCATCAGCCACCACGGCATCAGCACGGTGGCACATTCGGATATCCCAAGCTTTAAAAAAAGAACAGAGTATAATTTATCAGGTGTGTTTTGAAGGGCTAGTATGGAGTTTGGTTCCAAAGCATTAAAGGTCCAATACAGCAGTTTTTATCTCAATATCAAATAGTTTCTGGTTAACAATTAAGTACCTTACTGTGATTGTTTTCAATTAAAGTGGTCCCCAAAACATTATTAGCTTCTTAGCAAAGATATTTGCTAGGACTGTCTGGGAGTGGTCTCAGTGGGGAGGGGAAAACTGAAAACTAGCTGTTATTGGCAGAGCGGTTTGCAACTCTCTTTCTTATTGGTCTACTAACTGGTGATATCACCAGGCAGGCCAAAACTCCATCCCACGAAAACAGGCTGAAATTTCAGTTGGTGTTTTCAAACAGCTCTTACACTAAAAGGGCATTATCATAATTTTCACAGTATTATTCCAATCTCATTATGTGGAAATACAGTGGGGAGAACAAGTATTTGATACACTGCTGATTTTGCAGGTTTTCCTACTTACAAAGCATGTAGAGGTCTGTAATTCTTATCATAGGTACACTTCAACAAAAATCCAGAAAATCACATTGTATGATTTTTAAGTAATTAATTTGCATTTTATTGCATGACATAAGTATTTGATACATCAGAAAAGCAGAACTTAATATTTGGTACAGAAACCTTTGTTTGCAATTACAGAGATCATACGTTTCCTGTAGTTCTTGACCAGGTTTGCACACACTGCAGCAGGGATTTTGGCCCACTCCTCCATACAGACCTTCTCCAGATCCTTCAGGTTTCGGGGCTGTCGCTGGGCAATACGGACTTTCAGCTCCCTCCAAATATGTTCTATTGGGTTCAGGTCTGGAGACTGGCTAGGCCACTCCAGGACCTTGAGATGCTTCTTACGGAGCCACTCCTTAGTTGCCCTGGCTGTGTGTTTCGGGTCACTGTCATGCTGGAAGACCCAGCCATGACCCATCTTCAATGCTTTTACTGAGGGAAGGAGGTTGTTGGCCAAGATCTCACGATACATGGCCCCATCCATCCTCCCCTCAATACGGTGCAGTCGTCCTGTCCCCTTTGCAGAAAAGCGTCCCCAAAGAATGATGTTTCCACCTCCATGCTTCACGGTTGGGATGGGGTTCTTGGGGTTGTACTCATCCTCTTCTTCCTCCAAACACGGCGAGTGGAGTTTAGACCAAAAAGCTCTATTTTTGTCTCATCAGACCACATGACCTTCTCCCATTCCTCCTCTGGATCATCCAGATGGTCATTGGCAAACTTCAGACGGGCCTGGACATGCGCTGGCTTGAGCAGGGGGACCTTGCGTGCGCTGCAGGATTTTAATCCATGACGGCGTAGTGTGTTACTAATGGTTTTCTTTGAGACTGTGGTCCCAGCTCTCTTCAGGTCATTGACCAGGTCCTGCCGTGTAGTTCTGGGCTGATCCCTCACCTTCCTCATGATCATTGATGCCCCACGAGGTGAGATCTTGCATGGAGCCCCAGATCGAGGGTGATTGACCGTCATCTTGAACTTCTTCCATTTTCTAATAATTGCGCCAACAGTTGTTGCCTTCTCACCAAGCTGCTTGCCTATTGTCCTGTAGCCCATCCCAGCCTTGTGTAGGTCTACAATTTTATCCCTGATGTCCTTACACAGCTCTCTGGTCTTGGCCATTGTGGAGAGGTTGGAGTCTGTTTGATTGAGTGTGTGGACAGGTGTCTTTTATACAGGTAACGAGTTCAAACAGGTGCAGTTAATACAGGTAATGAGTGGAGAACAGGAGGGCTTCTTAAAGAAAAACTAACAGGTCTGTGAGAGCCGGAATTCTTACTGATTGGTAGGTGATCAAATACTTATGTCATGCAATAAAATGCAAATGAATTACTTAAAAATCATACAATGTGATTTTCTGGATTTTTGTTTTAGATTCCGTCTCTCACAGTTGAAGTGTACCTATGATAAAAAATGACATACCTCTACATGCTTTGTAAGTAGGAAAACCTGTAAAATCGGCAGTGTATCAAATACTTGTTCTCCCCACTGTATGTATGAAACACAGGAAAATCACGTTCTCACTGCATTGGGCCTTTAACGTCAATTTTTTTTTAAATCTTACTGATAAACTTGTCCTTATAAATAAGAATTTGTTCTTAACTGACTTGCCTAGTTAAATAAAGGGTACACACAGATAATTCATATTGATCTGAGTGGATTATTGCTAGTGAGAAATACATCTGTCCAGTCTCTTCTGCAGTGGAGAATAGATTATGTGGTGGAATTGCACACTGAATTGCAGGTAATTTAATAACAACATCAGCTTGTTGATACAGGCTTGAAGCTTTAAGTGTCTTGTGAAGTTTGGTATGTAACAATGTCTGATTGGAGCATGCCACGCCATCTAATCTTACACAGGTAATGATTCACAGAAAGCACTGTCTGGAATGCATGCAGTTTGCATTCAATAAGTGTATAATTTGCTGTACCTCAGAACATAAATCACTTATTTCACTTTTTCATCTGTTGCAATAGCCATTTGCACTTTTGTATGGTTGTTTATTTGTTGTTTTATTTAGTTTACATGTGTGTTTGAGCTGTGGAGAGAATTGCTTTAGAAATAAACAAATCGATCAAAATTGATGTAATGATTATTATTATGATTTCACCAAACAATCGAATGTTTTGCTACTGTATCGATTGGCATATAGCGAACCATGCGAACCACGTCATTACTTTTTCTATTATGTTCAGTAGCTTAGAATAGTTCAGCCAGTAAAAAAACATATTCGATTCCCAAATTAGGCTACTAACAAAAATAATACTGAGAAAGGGCTATTGAATAGTAAAATGTTTTGACTTGGTCACAAATCACGCATACTCCGGTCAAATAGTTTTTTTTTAAAACATAGATTTTTCATTTTTAAAGTAAAAAACAACTACTTCAGAATAAAACCTATTATCAAAGGTTTAAGAAAATTACACTGCAGTTACATGGAATACTTAGAATATGTATATTTCCTTCCTACGTGTTTTTCCCAAATGGGAAATCGGAAACTCCATTTGTCCCCCATGTCTGGCAGCCAACTTCGGGAAGTGCGACTAGTAAATATCCCTGTCTCAATGCCTTGGAAAGGGCCTCGATAAGTTTCAAATGTAACATTTGTTTAGACAAGGACAGAAAAGTCACATCAATTACACTTACCCTTTCGTTGTTAGTTTTTCCTAAATAAAGGGCATCATTCCATTGCAATCTTTTCGGATTTTGCGACGTTTCCAGCGACTTTCAACTATTCTCCGCCTTCTTTCTTTCAGCTCCACATCCTGTCTGTCTCCGTGTTCGATACAACACCCATATACAGTAATTATCCGGGGAAATACTGGCCGTTGTCATATGCAGGTGCTATTATCAAGCGTAGGCAGTGTAGCCAAAAACATTATGTATCTTATAATGGTACTATTCCAAGGAGATGGATAGTCCTCGATCTCAGATAATACATGCATCATAACGCTGTATCAACTTTGTACAATTAAATTCTGACTTTTCTTACATTATTATATTTTTCACTGTAAGGGGAGAATTCAAGTTGTACATTAAAGATACAAAATTAACGTAAAAAGGCTACAGATGAAATGCCACAAAGAAATGCTGATCATGGTTGTATTATGTGACTGACTGGATTCACCAGCAGATGGCAGGAATGGTTCTACGAAGCATAGGCCTACACTGTATCATATTGTAGCCAATTTTGGGGACAAAAATCGGTTACAAAAATCTAAATGTCATGAATAGGACTCAGCCATCATCTTCATCTTGATGTCTGGAGACGTCTAGACACATAAAGATGAGAAGTCGTGAGTTGAGACACTTAGCGACTAGATAGTAGGCCTATCAGGTTATAAAAAACAAATGAGAGGCAGTGCACTACAGTAACTGAAGTCGTGTTTGGAGGGGTCACATGTTATCACAATAATTGCCTACAATCTCGGCTGCATTCTATAACTTCTAATTTTGGTCAAAGGTGCTGCCCATTCATGTTTTTCTCAACTGGGGGGATGGGTCTGGCAGCATAGCACTTGACTTGCCTTCAGCAAAGAAATATTTACTAGAAAACCTTTTACTTGAAAAACACTTTTATTCACGCTGTTTCATTCACCCATGTAGCCCCCGTCATGTATCCCTACGTGGACGTCCACTGAAACATGATCGTATAACATTAAAGATACCTGGCTACCCAAAGTCCTTGCTCCGGCGAAACGCTACGCCACGCCCACTGACGTTAGTTTGCAGGAACAATGGAGCAGCTGAATAATTCAGTTTGTCGCCAGGCAAACATTAAAGTGATGCTCCAGAACTTTTGGATAATTTCAGCCAGTAGTTTTGAATGTGGTCGGGTCTACGTTTTTTTGTGTACTATGGAATCCAATAGTGTACTTTGTCATTCATTTCATAAGATATTGTAGCGACCCGCACAGACAGCTGTGTGTTATGTGTTAGGCTAGTAGGTGGTTGTGTTGTACTGACCAGTACCCAGTGTTCGCGGGGTCCGACATGTCAATCAACCTGCTCTCTGCCAATCACGGGATAGCCTGGAATGTTCTGATGCCGGGCATCCTGTCGGTTTGCGGAGTGGCGTGGAGGGGGGTTGGGCAGGGGGATGGAGCATTAGAAGTTAAGATCAGGTTTAGCCTTTGTTTTCTCTCTTAATTAAGTCTGGGCTTCACAAGGGAAGGCCACGATTGGCTTGTGGGTTATCTTTCATTTATTTGGCCTGGGCTACGGCCAAACAGTAGCCTGTGTAAAGTTGGTTTAATAAACCGTCAATCCGTAAACTCAATCCTCTGTCTGGACAATTGTTCCTTTATGATCTAGTCAGGTCATTACAATATGTTACATTTTTGCAATTCGTATAAAATGTTATGAATCTAATTCGTACAATGTTACAAATGTGTTGTGCTTAAGATCCCGAACTGCATCTTTAACTTAATCACACATGTATTTCACTCTTCTGATTATCCCACTGGATCTTGTCTAGGACTATGTCCTGTTTTCTCCATCTATGTCCACCAACCCTATCATGTTTCTTCACCATTGAGACCTAATTGAAATGTCGTAACCAGCGATATCAGAAAATTTAAGATATAACGTTAGTAAGTCAAGGCAGAAGCTAGCAGATTCATTACTTACCAACAACAGCTGCAAATTCCAATAAAACATCAAGTTTTGAAGTTTACTTTCCTTGCTTTGTCTAACAACACTATCATGAATCTAGCAAATAATGTTTGTGGGTCAGCGTGCTGTATTTATTTTGTTTCATAGAACAAATGTTTAATGCCACGTTTCTCACATTGGCTTTAGCCATGAAGGGAGCAGGCCACCTGCCCCGCAAGTGCAGGGGGTTGCCTAGCAACACCGGCCTCTGTGGGAGTCAAAGTCTGCATAACACGATACACTCCCATGATTTGTGAATCAGTATGAATCAGTTCAGACCGAACAGCTAAACGCCACAGCCGACAGCTAAAATGACTTTGAAAAAATACGATTTCTGCTAATAGGGTGAAGTATCTAACAAAATAACTACACTATTGCTTTCACTAATCATAAACTATTTACATATAATAGAAATTTCAGTACATTTGTGGACAAAATTCTTACTTAGCCTATTCAACCTTGAATTAGTCTTGATACCATACCTGGAGGGTGATGCATCATATTTTATATGTTATAAAGTTATAAAAAGCATTATCCGAGGAAAGGAAACAGATAACCAATATTTTAGATTCAATCAGAAGTAACATTCTGCTCTCTTGTTGTTGTTTAAAATCAACCTTTGCTCATCTACTTTCAGTGCCATGATAACTCTGCATCATAAATATTTTCCTTGGGAACTGATGGATTCAACAGAACAGGCTGTTCTCATTGGGATGAATCCAAGAAAACTGTCATTGCCCAATACCAGCTTACTAAGTTTCAGCCTCACGGCTAGAGGGTAATGCCAAAGAACCCACGCCATAGCCTGTGACAGCTTGTTCATTTCATTTTCCATGTGAAGTTGGGCTGAAGAATTGCTGATGTATTTGAAGTACTAAGCTTTATGACACCAATGTAGCTTCCTGGAGCAATGCATGATAACAGCTGCAGCACCTGTTGCTGACAATGGCATGTGGCACTGAATTATGACATAATCAACTTTGACTGTTCTGTTCCTGAATCATCGACAGTACATTTTCAAAGCTGGAAAGAGGGAAAGTTGATATGAGGTATGCAGAGAATGTCAGTTCAGGGAGTCATTGTCAATCTTCCATCACTGCATCAATCATTGCTCACATGCCTACCCGCTGAACTCATGGCATGAAGCAGTTTCATCATAGTGTCCCTTTCAGTGGGACAGAAAGTGAATAGCGCAGAGGCTTGCTAGGACATAGCTTCAGAAAGTGGCTGGTGCTGGGGAATAGCTGCCGAGGTTGACAGCCAAGGTGTCTGTTTCGGAGGCTGTGTTGATTTGGCAATGACTCTGAAACCTGACCATGCACCTTACAGAATGACCCCAAATAATTTCCCCAGCGGGCACTTGATGTTCCTCGATCTTAAAGAGGCCGTTATACTGTCTCATAGACCCATCAGCCATGATTTATCTATGTATACTGAATATATATATATATATAAATACGCAACATGTAAAGTGTTGGTCCCATGTTTCATGAGCTGAAATAAAAAATATGCACAAAAAGCATATTTTTCTCAAAATCTGTGCACAAATTTGTTTACATCCCTGCATTTCTCCTTTGTCAAGATAATCCATCCACCTGACAGGTGTGGCATGTCAAGAAGCTGATTAAACAGTATGATCATTACACAGGTGCACCTTGTAGTGGGGACAATAAAAGGCCACAAAACATGTGCAGTTTTGTCACACAACACAATTCCACAGATATCTCAAGTTTTGAGGGGCAATTGGCATGCTGACTGCAGGAATATCTACCAAAGCTGTTTCCAGAAAATGTAATGTTAATTTCTCTACCATAAGCCACCTCCAATGTCGGTTTAGAGAATTTGGCAGTATGTCCAACTGGTCTCACAACCATAGACCACCCCTGCCCAGTCATGTGAAATCCATAGACTAGGGCCTAATTTATTTATTTAAATTGACTGATTTCCCTATATCAGCTGTAACTGTATATTTTTCTTCATTATAGTTTGATTGGTGTTTGTATTTCTCTCTAAAACTATGATTAGAAGAAAATGATCACATCTAAATAGTCAGTTCTTAGTTTCGATGATTAATCTACCATGTTGTTATTAAAATGGTGTTAAGCAAAGATCACATTTAACAGAAAGGAACTATATACACAACAACTTGCTTGTGAGACCCACAGTTGGTCTATGAGAAATGTGGCATAACATATTGTTTGTCTAAAGTGATGATTGGTGATCAATAAAGACACAAACTTCTACAATTATCTGTTTTCTTTAGAAAAGGATCTAGATAACATGTATGGCATCGCTAAAAAGGCCTTGATGTTGAAAATATCTTAAATATATTCATTACTACTCAAATCTGGTCAAATCTGTTCAGTGACAAAATCAGTATTGTTAAAGGACAATGTAAAGAGAGGTCCATCTATTGCAAAACTTCCAGATGGCGTGCTAGCATTTCCAGGATCCATACCTCTACATCATCACATGGAATTATTGTACAGATAAAACTACAGAGCAACCCTTACTGAGGAATACCTGGGTAATCTGTCCACTAATACATGCACTGATAATTGCAACTTTGACGCATGACACAAGAACAATGGACTCCGAACATTACTCTAACTCTCCATCTAGGTTTATTTATACAACTGTACAATTCTTTGGGGGAAAAAATAGATGATGAATGAATGTTAAATACATTCAGATGAAGGTCAAAATGTTCCCTGTACTTTGGCTCTGACATTTGGGTGAAAGATTAAATACAATGTATACTATGTGCGCAATTCTGCCACCAGAAGTCATATTACCTTGAGCAATATCCTGAAGCATTTAGCCTATGAGGTATCTGAGAAGTCTGAGGAGCATGACTGACCTTTAACCTCGTTGTGTGGTTTGGACTGGCTAATACAACGCTAATACAAGTCAATGAAATTAAAGTGGGGTTCGTCACTCTTTCCACTGGTCGCCTTCCTCACAGGACAGCTGTAAACCAACCTGAAACGCCAACCAACCTGAGCCAACCATGGTGACAGCATTGGCAATGGTATGATGTAGTAGGATAAAAATAGAACCGTAACATTATAAGAGGCTCTGGAGAACAACAGTACAACACACAACCTCACACACAGACCAACTATCCTTCATCTCCAGCCAAAAGCAAGTCCCAGAGAAGCCTATAGATTAGCACATCTAACAGGTAGTCCGTCAACTCTCTCATCTTTGTCTCCACTATGCTCTACACACACAAGATTAACAGTCTACACAGTGGGGATGTGTATCTGGTAAATGCCCACTGCGATGTAAAGGAGAAGGACCAGGAGAAGAAGGAGTCCTACCAGGCCACTTGGTTGGACTTGGTGATGGAAACAAGACCAGAACAACAGTATGTATATTAGCATGATAGAGAGTTTCATCAAATTTAGCTTTTAATCACTGTTTCAGCCGAGTGCTGTTGTCCATGTTCAATGTGTGCCACAAATTCATTATCATCATTCACTAAATTAACATATTTTCACAAAGAATATATTGGTCTTACAAATAACGTGTCTAAGAACAGCAAGAACAGCAGGACACTTTCAAACTGCTCTTTAAAAAATGCTATTGCTTGATTCCAGGACCACATTGTTTGAGAACGACTCCTCGAGAAAGGAGACCTACAAGCAGAAACAGGTGGCTCATTTCTTGGTCCAGAGAAACCCCAGTCAGAGGATCAAGATGGGCACAAGGGGTGGAATGCTGAAGGAGTACCAGCTGCCATACAAGAACGCCCTCCGTGTGCCCATCTTCACTCCCAGCAAAGCCGCCTCGCCCAAAGACCTGTACAGATCTCCCTCTCCTTCAGAGTACAAGTCTATCATGGAGTTTGAGACGATCGCCAAAGGAGTATGTTCAGATAAACAGGAGATTTTCGAAATCACTAAGGACTTACCTAAGGTCTCCCAACCTATCCGTGTTAACTTCAGGGCATCTAGTCTTATATCCCCAACACGTGAGTTTTCACACTCCTTCAGGGGTTGAAAGGGAAGAATGAATGTAGGACGTTGGAGGTAAAATGTAAAATCAGAGGAAATGATATCAGCAATGTGTAAATGGAAAAAGGGAAAGTTGAAGGGAATTATTAATTTATTTATGAAAGAGAATTTTAATTTTAACAGACTTCTGGCTGTGAAAGTTATGTTGAGGGAGCTGTTAACATGTGGAAAGGATAAAGTGAATTTCAATGGAACAGTGTATGACACCATTTTCTGGGTCAGTATAATAGACATCATGGTCAGTATATTCAACCGAGGAAAGTTTTTTATTGGCAAACCTCTAAGGTATTTTCATGGACATTAGCCGGTGCTGCTATACAAGGAAACAGAAGTTAATGTCGCCATCTAGGGGTGAAGCATCAGCATGGAAATGTATATGCCTCTCTTATAATATATGTAACGTTTTGACTGGTGTACTGTGATGTGATCTGTAATATAATAAATAAATCAAATAATAAAAATGAATCCAAACAAAGGATTTATTTATGGGACCTCATCCCCCTCCCATTCAGTATGTATTTTCACAGGTGTGTTTATTTTATTTCATTCACAGACAGACTTGCTTATAGTGGACATCAGTAACAAACTTCTAAAGGTTCTGTGTAATAGAGCCCCACAGTGGAGGTGTTATAACACCCATAAAACCTAGCGGTCAAACAGGGAAATGGTTCTAATCCTTTTTCCACCATTTTCCCCATAGGGAAATAAGGGCTGTGTTTCATGTAGGCTTACCCTGCCTGGCAAGATGTTTTGAAAACAATGTAAATATCTCTCGGACAAGTTGACTTTTATCAATATATTCAGCATTATTTACTCTCAGTTTCGAAAATGTTAATTATCATCAAAGTAGACATCATGCAAGACTGCAAATCCCTGCAAGCTCCTGCAGGTCATATCTAGCGGACACCTTTGCTAACAGGTATTGTGTCAATTTAAAACTTGCACAAGACAGTTTACAGGATTGTCAATTTAAAGAAATGTAGCCAATTTATTAATTACTACATTTAGCTAACATTAGATAGTTAATCCAGAGATTATTACCTTTGCCTCAAATTGTCAGTCTCAACCAAATCATCATGGTATTTGTAGTTCTTTATGGTAGCCACATTAGCAGCTAATTAGCATTCATTTGGGGGGGGGGGGGGGGGGGGTAAATACAGGCAAATATATTGACAAAAGTCACCTTTACACGGTTATCAAAACGTCACATAAGGGTATGCCTTCACAAAATACAGCCCTTATTGTAAGTGTTTCAAAAATCCCTATGGGAAAAATGAATGGTGGAAAAACGATTAGAACCATTTCCCTGTTTGATCGCTAGGTTTTATGGGTATTATGACTCATATTGTGGTACTCTATACTAATTCATTTCTGCGGTAATGTTGTATTTGATGATGCAGTTAAACATCTACGCCACCAGGTGGCATAGTGAACATACGGTTACTACAGCAAAACAACCTGGTGTCAGACAGTATACACTGAGTGTACAAAACATTAGGAACACCTGCTCTTTCTATGACAGACTGACCAGGTGAATCGAGGTGACAGCTATGATCCCTTATTGATATCAGTTGATAAATCCACTTCAATCAGTGTAGATGAAGGGGAGGAAACAAGTTAAATAAGGATTTTTAAGCCTTGAGACAATTGAGACATGGATTGTGTATGTCATTCAGAGGGTGAAAGGGCAAGAAAAAATATTTAAGTGCCTTTGAACTGGGTATGGTAGTACACTGCTGGGTTTTTCACGCTCAACAGTTTCCTTCTGCATATCAAGAATGGTCCACCACTCAAAGGACATCCAGCCAACTTGACACAACTGCGGGAAGCATTGGAGTCAACATGGGCCAGCATCCCTGTGGAACGCTTTCAACACCTTGTAGTGTCCATGCCCTGACGAACTGAGGCTGTTCTGAGGGCAAAAGGGGATGTAACTCAATATTAGAAAGGTGTTCCTAATGTTTGTACACTCAGTGTAGTTGCCCCACTATGCAGAGCACTGCTGTCAAAATCCAATCAAATCAATCAAATATAATTTTATATGTCACAAGAGGAATAAAATACAAAAGAATGAAGCTATATACAGGGAGTACCAGAAACATAACACTGTGCATGGGTACGAGGTATTTGCATGTATGTACATAAAGGCAGGGGTGAAGTGACTAGGCATCACAGTAGCAGAAGCTGAATGATCTCTAGAGGTCCCGTCCACGGTCCTCCTAGTTCAAGTTCAGTTACAGTTCCACACCTCTGTCCCACCTTCCCACATAGGAACATTGGGCACCCCGGGCTACTGCTTCAGCCTAGAACCAGCACCCTTGTCTGAGGTGGGGGGAAATGACTTGTTCCTGGTGGTAGATACAGCAGATAGAGGATTACCATGCCTCAAGGATTACTATACCTACCCGAATGTAGTACTAAGGTTTATTAAATATTGGCAGGTGTCGCTGTTTTGAAGCCACCACGCAGCCATTTCGATGCTATAAAATTAATTTATTAATTAATGTCTATATTTGTTTTTGACAAGTATATTCTATTACAGACACCATAATGCATACTTTTAAATTATATTAAGTGAATTGAACCTGAAAATTCGAAATAAAAATATAAAAAAATATTCCTGAAAGCATTTTTGTTTTACAGATGTTACTGTCCCCACTAAAACAAAGAAATACTTAAATACATGTCATTTTATCCGTGAAACATTTTTTTTAAATACAGTGCAATTCGATTAATTCCTATGGAGGACTGCTCCTTCTGGGGTATACCAATATGGCAGCCAGTAGCTTCAAAGCCTCTCATTTGCCATTACATGGCATTAGCTCTCCAGGGTTTATACACATCGTTGTCTACTAAGGCCTTGCTAATCTCACAGCCACACAATGAGTCTCAACAGACCTTTACAAGTTTTTTTCAGGAAGCTGATAAAGCATGGGCAGACACACCTGTCTTATCTATCCTTATCTAACTCCCTTTATTGAGCTGGCAGGCCAGATCCTGTTTCTTGGGTAAACATTTGTCTCTTTTGAAAAGTCTGACATTATACACCACTATTAAAAAGGCACTGCCTCTGAAATATGGCTGCACAGTTCTCTAGTCATGGTTCACATGGTTCATATTCACTAATCACTAATTGTCACTATTCACTAATTGTCTCAAACGTTTATTGAAAACAAATAGGCATACATTTTCACAATGAGCACTATTTGTCTCTCAAATACATACACTACTGTTCAAAAGTTTGGGGTCACTTAGAAATGTTCTTGTTTTTTAAAGAAAAGCAATTATTTTGTGCATGAAAATAGCATCAAATTGATCAGAAATACAGTGTAGACATTGTTAGTGTTGTAAATGACTATTGTAGCTGGAAACAGCTAATTTTTAATGGAATATCTACATAGGCGTACAGAGGCCCATTATCAGCAACCATCACTCCTGTGTTCCTAATGGCACGTTGTGTTAGCTAATCCAAATAGTACCCGCAAACACCAGTCTCAATGTCAACAGTGAAGAGGTGACTCCGGGATGCTGGCCTTCTGGGCAGAGTTGTAAAGAAAAATACATATCCAAGGCTAGCCATTAAAAATAAAAGATTAAGATGGGCAAAAGAACATAGACACTGGACAGAGGAACTCGACTCCGGCATCCCGAAGTCGGCTCTTCACTAATAAAATTGAGACTGGTATTTTGCAGGTACTATTTAATGAAGCTGCCAGTTGAGGACTTGTGAGGCGTCTGATTCTTTAAACTAGACACTAATGTACTTGTCCTCTTGCTCAGTTGTGCATCGGGGCTTCCCATTCCTCTTTTTATTCTGGTTAGAGACAGTTTGCGCTGTTCTGTGAAGGGAGTAGTACACAGCGTAGTACACAAGATCTTCAGTTTCTTGTCAATTCTCTCATGGAATAGCCTTCATTTCTCAGAACAAGAATAGACTGACGAGTTTCAGAAGAAAGTTCTTTGTTTCTAGCCATTTTGAGCCTGTAATCGAACCCACAAATGCTGATCCTCCAGATACTCAACAAGTCTAAAGACGGACAGTTTTATTTCTTCTTTAATCAGCACAGCAGCTTTCAGCTGTGCTAACATACTTGCAAAAGGGTTTTCGAATGATCAATTAGCCTTTTAAAATGATAAACTTGGATTAGCTAACACAATGTGCCATTGGAACACAGGAATGATGGTTGCTGATAATGGGCCTCTGTACGCCTGTGTAGATATTCCATAAAAAATCTGCCGTTTCCAGCTACAATAGTCCTTTACAACATTAACAATGTCTACACTGTATTTCTGATCAATTTGATGTTATTTTAATGGACAAAAAAATTGTTTTTATTTCAAAAACAAGGACATTTCAGAGTGACCCCAAATTTTGAACGGTGGTGTAGTTACAGTTGTTAGCTAGCTAGCTCATTTTAGCCATATTAGCATTGACATGAAATCCGTCAAACCACCTCAAAACAAGATATGGTATCAAGATGAAACTAGCTGAAACGACCCACTTATAGTTCCCCACAAGGCAGTTTCATGTCATTGTTGCTAGCCATCTGGCCATCCAGAATCACAACAACTCATAGACTTCTGCCCCATTAAGGGAGTGAGCGCTATTTATAATAAGGGTTACATGGAGAAAATCTTACCTCTGAAATGAAAATGACTGCCCCTCCCTTCAGCAAAATATATTTATCTAAACCCTTGTTCTATTTTCTTCAAAATCTTAAGCTAACAAGTGGTGGGCCTGTGCTTTTTGCCATTTTCTTTAATAAAAGGTAGGCTTATGGCATACTCTCTCATACCCCCTCAATTCGAGTCTTGGTTTTAACTTAACAGCCCTTCACTGACACGGAGGTAGGCTATTTAAAGAGTGCATGGTGGGTGGAGGAATTGACCAACAAATCTGTGGATATAGCAGCCTACAGCCTAAATTCGTCTGTCAAACAGGTAGACCTATCTCTTATTTCTTAAATAGGAAGAAATATGCTCCAACACAAAGCCCTCTTGTTGTTAGTAAAGTCTAAAATGAAGACTGTGCCTACTCGAATTTACCTACTTTCAGCAACATGAGATGTCTATAGGCTACTCTGTGCGTAAGGTAGTGCATTTTTTAGACTAGGCCTAATCAAAATGTATTTTCTGAAGAAGCCTTTGACTCTCCCCCTGAACTGCCACCGTAGGCCTACACAGCACAGCCATTGGTTAGGCAGCACACAAAAGGTTTTTGATCAGCAAGAGCAGAGCAGGCTTGGAATATTCATTAGATTGTGTAATGCAGCCTAGTTGTATTTACACCATCCCAGCAGCTATCTTAGAAATATAACTGTACTTTGTAGCCTATAGGCTATAGGCAATGGATCATTTGATTTAGACAACACTAAATAGCCTGTAGATTGGTTAGCTGACAACTTCACAAAAACAATGTGCATGTTCACTCCCTTAATGGTGCAGAAGTTTGTGAGTTGTTGTGGTTCTGGATGGCTAGATAACTAGCAACAATGACAAACTGCCATGTGGAGAATCTAAGTGGCTTGTTTCAGCTAGTTTCATCTTGTTCTTGATACCATATCTTGTTTTGAGGTGTTAGTTTTAGTTGAAAATGAAATATCATACAATTATTTTATAACACATTTCTTATACATTTGTACATTAACTTGCATTGAATATTGTTTTAAGTGATTTTTAAGGTTTTCCTAAAATAAATAATTCAACACAACGCCTGAATATATAAACTTGCTGTAACGTTCCTGACCTGTTTTATGTTGTTTTTGTATGTGTTTATGGTGAGGGCGTGTGTTTTGGGTGGGCAGTCTATGTTTTCTGTTTCTATGTTGGTTTTGGTTGCCTGGTATGGCTCTTAATTAGAGGCAGGTGTTTTGCGTTTTCCTCTAATTAAGAGTCATATTTAGGTAGGGTGTTCTCACTGTTTGTTTGTGGGTGATTGTCTCCTGTTTCGTATATGTATGTACCATACGGGACTGTTTGGTTGTTCGTTCGTTTTGATGTAGTCTGTTCCTGTCCGTGAGTTTTACGTTTTAGTTAAGCAAGTTCATGTTCAGGTTTTCGTCTACGTCGTTTTCTTGTTTTGTAATTTTGTAAGTGTTTGTTTTCGTGTTGCCGTCGTTTCGAATAAAGAGATGGCTTATTTCCCAAATGCTGCGTATTGGTCCACTGATCCTTCTCTCCTCTCCTCGTCCGAGGATGAGGAGAACGACAGCCCTTACACTTGCCTTTGTGACAGCTGAAAAGATTTATTTATCATGAAATAAGATATTTCCACCCAACCTTTTTGTGAGATTTTGATAACAACCATATGATTTCCCTATCTAAAACAAATCAATAAATGTAAATTATACATAGTATACTAATTGACCTAAAAATATGGATGTGGTGGAAATGACAAGGTGTGGTGGAAATGACATCTATGTAAAATAAAACTTATGAAAACAATATTTTATTGCAAACACTTTGAACAACCATTGTAGAACATGTAATTCATTTAAGAAAAAGTAAGATTCCAAAAGTGGGCAGAGCTCAAGGAAGTAGACCAGTGGTTTTGAGAGATAAGCCCAGATTGCAGAGGGGTCATCCGCATAGAAGAGCTCAGTGAGCAAAATGAAACGGTATCATTTGTGATATGTCCAACACAGGTGTGGAGGGTCACCTGCATGTGAGAATCACCAAAGTGAACTGCCTGGATTTCACTGGTGTATTTACGCAGGTAGTTCTGTCAGTGGCACAACTTTGGTTTTAGAAGAGGGGGGGGGGGGGGGGGGTAATTATTATTATTTGTTTGATCCAGTTGGATAAACACTCCAACCAGCATACCCGACCGCTCAGAGGTGTCTGCATGGTCCTAAAGCACACCATTGCCTCAATTTTGTATCACATTCAAATGATAAAACTGGAGGGGACAAAAATGCAATTTCAGAATGTGAGGGGGGCATTCCCCCCGTCCCGTCCCCGTCCCCAGTGAAAGTTGCGCCCCTGAGTTCTCTGCAGAGTCAATATGCACGATGATCTCCTCTTTCCGCAGATTCTCTTTTAATTCTCTCATTTTGGAGTATTGGTGTCGAATGTTGTACATATGTTTCCCCAACTTCAATCCTTTGGAGAAGTCCTCCAGTAGAATCTGTGGTGTGCCACACACCTTTTCTTTTACTGTCAGATGTACAGTGAACTTCTCCATGTTTCCCTCTTTGTTTTTCCTTCTCTCTCTCTTCAGCTTTGTTTTTCCACTCAAACCACCATGTCTGCTATCCAGCATCAAAGTCAGATTGTTAAGTTCTTTGGCTTGGCAAAGGGAGAACTCTGTGTACATGCACTCTTTCTTCAGGTTCTCATAGCAGAAAGACTCAATACGGTTCTCATTGTTGTTGCAGCTGATCACTTTGTGATACTGTAGTTTGTCAGCCATGAACTGGAGGTTGGTGAGGGTTTTGCAGAGACATGTGTCCTTATCTTGGACTGCTGACTTGACAACCCCAAAAGGACGTCTTTTGCAGAATTCACAGTAGGAAATTTGAATATCTGAATATTCCCTTAAACTTCTGATAAAGGTTCTGAATTGTGCCATTCAAGAAGCGCTTCTGCTTTTTCTTCTTGTTCCTTGTTAGTGTGTCCTTTTTCCCTGTTGTTGCTCTGCTGTTGTCATCACGTTCATAGAATCTAGTGATCTTCTCTCCTGTGGCAGTGCTGATTCTGTTACACTGATTTTCCTGGAGTATTGGAGACTCGATGACCTGTTTTCATTTGCCCTCATTGCTTTTGCTGAAAAGCTAAATTCTCTGTTTGCGGCTTTGACCAGGCCATACTTTCTCAGGATGTTGCCTCTGAGCATTTTTGAAGCCACTTGTTTGTCCTTGGCACTGCACATTTTGTTAATAGTTTTGTTTTAACTCTACAATGATGGTATTTTGAAACAATAAAATCCTTCTCAAGTTCTTCCGAGTTCCCTTCATTTGCTGTTTTGTCTTTGGGGAATCTTGTCTCTCCATTTTGTTCATCAGTCGATCATACCTTTTTTTGTATTTCTCAGCTTTCCGTAAAGCATTATCAAGTTTGACATTTGTCATACTAAGATCTCTGTATGCTTTTGAGCGACCTCTTCCAACCTTTTTCCTTCCAGCAAGTATTCGACTTCTCATTCCTGTTGCAGACCATGAGGAAGGGGTATCAGGGCAGGTAAGTTAGGGGAACGTATGTTAGCCTCATGTTCTGGCTGCAAGTCATCTGGTGACTGAGGTGGTGTGTTGCCTGATCCATTGCAACTCTTTAAAGTCTGTCTTAGATTTTATTTAATTGACTCTTTCAGTAGTACATAACATTATATAATGTGTAATTATTAATGTTTTCTCAGAGAAAGACATAGTAGAAGCTTAAAAGTCTGGGTCAGGGACAAGGGCAAAATAGTGAAATTGAGGTATAAAATGCATCTGAAAAGTAGCTAGAATACTTGATAGAGAGATGTTTTAAAAAGTATGGGGTGATTCCGGTGTGAACTTAACATACAAATATTTGTATTTGTTTTATTTTTTATAAAATCCCCAAAATTGACCCGAGGACATAGAAGTGCCCGTAGTTGCATAATCACCCTAAAATTCTACTTGAGTAAAATCATAAAAGTATTTGGTTTTAAATATACAATACTTAAGTATACAAAAGTAAATGTAATTTCTAAAATATACTTAAGTATAAAAAGTTAAAGAAAAATTATAAATAATGACAAATTCCTTATATTAAGCAAACCAGACAGCACAATGTTTTTTAAATGTATGGATAGCCATGGGCACACTCCTACACTACTTAAGTACTTTACACCACTGGGAATGAGGGTGTGCATAACCTGTCTGCTTGTTTTTGCTCATGATTTCTTGTGTTGAAAATGTGCCCTCATTTATAATATTGCTTTGTTAATGTTTCCCTTACCTTGGTTGAATAGTTTACTCTCCATTCTTTTGGATGTTGGGGAGGCTGTTGCAAAGATGAAGTTAAATATTGTAACAAAATGTGTTTTTGAGGTCTGATTTGCTATTTTTATTTCATTTATGTTATGTTTTACCCCACTGTTTTCCCCTTTATGAACTTGAACGGTATTGATGTAGGCACTATAGCCTACATTTCACTTTGAAAACGTAATCTAAGGAAGGCTCTACTGTGCATGCTCTTGGGGGCGGGTAACAGATGACGATCGACTTCACTGTACAATACTTTGTGAAAGCCCGCTCTCCACTCTCCCTGGTTGACAAACACCTTTGTGTTGAAGGAGAACCATGCTTCGAATTGTGTTATCCCGAACTTTGCCTAGAATCTCTGGCATTTCCAATTGTCAGTATTCGGCGGCCGCCATCCCGGTTCCAAGCGCACAGCCCGAAGTCCATTATAACAAGGTAAGCGATAAGCATTGACCTGTTGAATGACCTGTTGAGTAGCTATTGTCATTGTTGCACACGACTGAAATGATCGGTTTAGTGTATTTCTGTCATGTGCAATTCATTGCAAGGCAACTAGGCATACGTGAGAATTGCAATATCTTTTGGACTAGATGCATTATTTGTTGTTGCTTGACTAGCTAGCCTACTTGTTGATAACTCTTGTTGACACTTGAAACACTTGACCTGATTGAACCTTGTGAGAACGTACTTATCCGATACATTAGGTCAACTGAATTACATATACACTCGATAATTGTTGGGTATGATGGTGTTATGCAAAACTGTAATGTGACAGACAGCCAGAAACCTTCCTGGGTTGCATTAATAAAACGTTTGCTAGAGTTGAAAGACCAGCTTGTACATAGACAGCCACAACACATGTACATGCATGTGTTTCTGTTCAATTGTTTTGGAGGAATTTATAAAGAGACTTCTAAACCATTGTAATATTATGTCAGAGACAGTATCTTACAATACTGCACAAATAAAAACTGAAGGGACGTAATGGGATGCAACTGAACAATACAGTGTTTATACTGGCTCCAATTTATTTTCGGTCTATTGGATCAAAGAGTTGTGATAACATATGTAATCTAAACATAGAGCCTAATCAAATCTCCTCTGTCTCATTACAGCTGTTCATCAATAACGAGTGGCAGGATGCCGTCAGCAAGAGGTCCTTCCCCACCATCAATCCAGCCACAGGAGAGGTCATCTGTCAGGTGGCTGAGGCAGACAAGGTCAGTGGCTGGAACTGCCTTGAAACCTGGCTCTGTTCTGTCTAATTACAAGACTTACATGCTTGATTCCTTGGAGTAATCACTGATCTAATATAATTGGATTGGTGAAAGCAGGACCTTTGCAGTCGTAATGACTGTCTCAAGGAAGGGAGTAAGGCGGCATTTTCAAAGCATTTGAACAGGCCCCTCACTGTTTCTGTATTCAACACCACTACATCTGTAACGGCTCTCATCTTCCTCGTCTGAGGAGGATAAGTTAGAAGGATCGGAGGACCAATGTGCAGCGTGGTAATTGTTCATCTTACTTTAATAAAGGTGAACACTCAAAATACAAAACAACAAAAGTGACAACTGAAACAGTTCTATCTGGTGCAGACACACAAAGACTGAAAACAACCACCCACAAAACCCAACACAAAATAGGCTACCTAAATATGGTTCCCAATCAGGGACAACGATTGACAGCTGCCTCTGATTGAGAACCATATCAGGCCAAACACAGAAATAGCAAAACATAGAAATACAAACATAGACTGCCCACCCCAACTCACGCCCTGACCATACTAAATAAAGACAAAACAAAGGAAATAAAGGTCAGAACGTGACAACATCCTTGGCACGCTAAGACAACAACAAGTTGCCTGAAGCAGAAACATGACAATTAGGTGTGGTAGGAGGACGAGAGGGTAAAATAACCATGGGGAAAAATTAACCGTAACAACAGGTGTAATTAGAGCACAATCTTGCAGGGGCCAGGTGTGTGACTATCTTTTTGTGTTATTACACTGTTGCAATTGAATTACTTGATGTTATTTTTTTAAATGATGCCTGTTGACCTAAGGGTTGAAACGTTGTTGTAAATAAATATCACCTGCGAGCATGAGCAGCAGTGTGCATTGTTTTCCTTTCTGTTTTCCATTTTTCAAATTATATAATCTAATATTTCTGATTTGGTTTGCTTGTCTTTTCATCTCCCTCTGTTTTCCCTCTGTGGCCTCCTCCCTCTTTCCAGGCAGATGTGGACAAGGCTGTGAAGGCTGCCAGGGAGGCCTTCAGGTTTGGGTCACCATGGCGACGTATGGACGCGTCGGACCGCGGGCTGCTCCTGAGCCGGCTGGCAGACGCAATCGAGAGGGACACAGCCTACCTAGCGGTCAGTGACTCCGTCCCATTTCTGCTGGTCAATGGAGATAAATGATTAACCTGAAGTGGTGTTATGAGCGGCTAATTAGATGCACAACATTTCTGTTCTGGCAGTCATGCCAAAGAAAGCTAAATTGTTTGGATTGTATTAGAGTTGACTTGTGTGGCACTGACATACTGCTTTGTCTGATGACAAATGTTACCTTCCAGTGGTGGAAACGTTTTACTCAGAAATATTATCTTTAAAAAAGTATGTTCAGATAGATTTATTTGGCTTGTAAACAGCAGCGCCATATTTTGCAGAGTCACTGTTAGTCCTGTATTCCACAGGTTGCTGACCTGAGCAGCTCCCACGCTGAAGTCACATGGCAGAGATAGAGACGCAGGGTCACGGCTAGGTCACATGATCAACACTGAGAAACCGCTGTGGAAGTGGAGTAAAATAATTCCTTAGTGCTGCTCTTACAAGACATACACAAAACATATTTGTTGGTGTTATGTTACAGGTTTGGCGAAAGTAATAGGGGAAAGGCTATAGTGGTGAAAGGGTTTCTCTGGGCTTGTTTTGATAAAATAATGAACAGCTTCAGCACAGGAAGCTGCCCTACTTTGCCTGGTAAATGAGGCCCTGCTAAAATCAGATTTTCAAGGTCCATCAGGGTGCAAGGTCCATCAGGACTGGAAATAGCAATGATTCTGTCCACGGAGCCGGCTCTACCTACATGTTATATATGGATATGGTGTGTATTTGAGAGGGAGTCTGTCCAGAGCCAAGCCAGTGACTCATCGGTACTTGTAAGACTGGCCAATCTGTTTAAGTATGTACAGTCCAATGTCTTCAACATGAACTGTATGTGCCTGTAAATGTTGTATCTAGATACGTTTTGTCGTGTGTGTTATGTTGACCACATATACTCTTGTTTTCCCCTTCAAAATATTGGATTCTAATGTGACCTAACTAAAGTGAGGGTTACTGGTGTTTAACTGGACTCTGAACTGATTAACACCCTGTAGCAGTAAATAGTCCCTGTAATTTGATATGACAATGTTATAGTAAAACATCTGTTTAGCCCATTAGCAGCATGTTACAGAGCCTACCTCTAAATACATACTGTATGCTTCTGTGTACAACACTGGATATCTATTAGCTCTTTCTAGGAAGGTATTGCCATTTTTTTAATTAACATTTGTTAGGGGGTAGATCAGCTTTATTATTGCAGATGGCTTCCAGCAATGTAATTGTCTGCATTGTTTCCAATCCCTCATATATTTTTTTGTAAAAAAAACACAAATATATATATATATACACACACACACACTACCGTTCAAAAGTTTGCGGTCACTCTGAAATGTCCTTGTTTTTTAAAGAAAATCACATTTTTGTCCATTAAAATAACATCAAATTGATCAGAAATACAGTGTAGACATTGCTAATGGTGTAAATGACTATTGTAGCTGGAAACAGATGATTTTTTATGGAATATGTACGTAGGCGTACAGTGGCCCATTATCAGCAACCATCACTTCTGTGTTCCAATGGCACGTTGTGTTAGCTAATCCAAGTTTATCATTTTAAAAGGCTAATTGATCATTCAAAAACCCTTTTGCAATTATGTTAGCACAGCTGAAAACTGCTGTGCTGATTAAAGGAGCAATAAAACTGGCCTTCTTTAGACTAGTTGAGTATCTGGAGCATCAGCATTTGTGGGTTCGATTACAGGCTCAAAATGGTCAGAAACAAAGAACTTTCTTCTGAAATTCGTCAGTCTATTCTTGTTCTGAGAAATGAAGGCTATTCCATGCTAGAAATTGCCAAGAAATTTAAGATCTCGTACTACGCTGTGTACTACTCCCTTCACAGAACAGCACAAACAGGCTCTAACCAGAATAGAAAGAGGAGTGGGAGGCCCCGGTGCAGAACTGAGCAAGAGGACAAGTACATTAGAGTGTCTAGTTTGAGAAACAGAAGCCTCAGAAGTCCTCAAGCATCCTGGAGTCGCCTCTTCACTGTTGATGTTGAGACTGGTGTTTTGCGGGTACTATTTAATAAAGCTGCCATCTAGATCCTTTGAGGCTGTGGAGGGATCCAAATTGTGGATTTAAAAGAAAACATGAATCATCAGTGTACAATGACACCTTTGTTTGACAATGTTACGTAATACAGAATACAGCCTTGCTACTATTTGTCCTCATTTAAACTTCATCAGTTAGGCCATGGCGGAACTCTGTTGACACTTTGACCTTATTTTGCCATAGGAACTGGAGACCCTGGACAATGGGAAGCCCTATGCCGTATCCTACAGCGTGGACGTGCCCATGGTGGTCAAGTGCCTCAGGTCAGTCACAGTAATATAAATTGCAGTGTGTAAGTGTGAGAGCAGTGAAATGAACGCATGCATTTTATCCTTGGAGGATCAGGCTTTCAGCTCGACTGCCCCCAGCCTCTGGAATGCTCTCCCGGATCACCTGAAGGCACCACAGACTCTGGGCTCCTTTAAAACGGGCCTAAAAACCTTTCTCTTTAGGAAGGTTTTCTGTTGATAGCTGTGCTCCTTGGTGACTTTGTCCCTTGTAGTGTCAGCTGTGTTTTTTGTGTCAGTTGCCTTCTAACGTTCTATTTGGTTTTTATTTTATGCACCTTGATATTATTCTGTATAATTATTCTGTATAATACATTTATTATTATTACTTTCTGCAAACCAAAATGTATGAGTTGTCATGAATCTTAAGTGACAGATGTGGCGTTATGCTATATGGTTGAATGTTTGTTACATTTCAAGTGTGTGTGAAGTTGTAGGGCGAGGCAGAGACAGAATGGTGGGAAAGAAAGGGGGAAAAAGAGGGTGAGACTGACTGTGAATTAGTTCTTACAAGAATGTGACTGCAGACTGCCAAACCTCCCTTATTTGATTGGCTGGCACACAGCACCATGACCTAGACTGCTTGCTGTATACTCACTGTGGATCCAATCACTATCTCAATCTACTGTCTGCTTGTTTACCTTTTAATGGATTGGAAATAGACTCATTTACAGTTTCCTTCTTTGAAAAAATACACATTTCCTTCTACTCTTGATATCTGAAACTATAGTTGCTGCAGTTCTATTTCATAATAAACATTTATACATGGTAGCCCTACTGAGTCTCGTGTCCTCCTGGTATTTACTGAATATGGAATGTAGTGAGTACTTAATGCAGTTGAGAAATATTGACATCCCCCAAATCCCTTTTGATATATCTGAAAGGTGTAATATTTTTGAGGATTCTTGAGTCCAAGTGTTTACTGTCTGTGTGTGCATGTGTGTGCACAGGTACTGTGCAGGCTGGGCAGATAAGTGGGAGGGGAAGACCATTCCCATCGATGGAGACTTCTTCTGCTACACCCGTCATGAGCCCATTGGTGTGTGTGGCCAGATCATCCCGGTGAGTGAGTGAAGGAACTGTTCAGGGGTTAGGAATGGACCTCCTTGATGAATCTTAAGCTGTTCAGGGGTTAGGAATGGACCTCCTTGATGAATCTTAAACCGTTCAGGGGTTAGGGATGGACCTCCTTGATGAATCTTAAACTGTTCAGGGGTTAGGGATGGACCTCCTTGATGAATCTTAAACCGTTCAGGGGTTAGGAATGGACCTCCTTGATGAATCTTAAACTGTTCAGGGGTTAGGAATGGACCTCCTTGATGAATCTTAAACTGTTCAGGGGCTAGGAATGGACCTCCTTGATGAATCTTAAACCGTTCAGGGGTTAGGAATGGACCTCCTTGATGAATCTTAAGCTGTTCAGGGGTTAGGGATGGACCTCCTTGATGAATCTTAAACCGTTCAGGGGTTAGGAATGGACCTCCTTGATGAATCTTAAGCTGTTCAGGGGTTAGGAATGGACCTCCTTGATGAATCTTAAACTGTTCAGGGGTTAGGGATGGACCTCCTTGATGAATCTTAAACCGTTCAGGGGTTAGGAATGGACCTCCTTGATGAATCTTAAACTGTTCAGGGGTTAGGAATGGACCTCCTTGATGAATCTTAAACCGTTCAGGGGTTAGGAATGGACCTCCTTGATGAATCTTAAACTGTTCAGGGGTTAGGGATAGACCTCCTTGATGAATCTTAAACCGTTCAGGGGTTAGGAATGGACCTCCTTGATGAATCTTAAACCGTTCAGGGGTTAGGAATGGACCTCCTTGATGAATCTTAAACCGTTCAGGGGTTAGGAATGGACCTCCTTGATGAATCTTAAACCGTTCAGGGGTTAGGAATGGACCTCCTTGATGAATCTTAAGAAACATTCTCAATATACTTTCTCAATAGTTCATATTCGCAATTTGAACATGATTTGGATATGTAATTTAAGGTGACACCCTGCCTCCAAAACCTGGTAGAGCTGCAAGGCTGTGGTATATCGTGGCAGCCTGGACGTTAATGTGTTGAGTGCCTGCATGGATTTATGTCTGTGTACTTTGCATGAGTTTATGCACACGTTTGATATGGTCTGTCTTCACTCTACCGTTCACTCTCTTCCTCTCTCTATCTTCCCTCAGTGGAACTTCCCTCTGCTGATGCAGGCATGGAAGCTGGGGCCAGCTCTGGCTACAGGCAACACTGTGGTGATGAAGGTGGCTGAGCAGACCCCCCTCACTGCCCTGTATGTGGCCAGTCTCATCAAGGAGGTTGGTACACTAATACACACACACACACACCCTCCTTACCACATTTCTTAAGCTCTCTCCTCTCTCTCTCTCTCCTCTCAGGTTGGTTTCCCTCCAGGTGTGGTGAACATCCTGCCTGGTATGGGTCCATCTGCTGGTTCTGCCATCGCCTCCCACATGGATGTGGATAAGGTGGCTTTCACAGGATCTACTGAGGTAAGACAGACCGCCCATACCTCAGGCATCTCAAAGAACTGAGTCACTGCTTTCATATGGCCAATGTGTTTTGGTGTATTAGTGTGTGTATGAGAATGAGCCCTGTGCTGTCTAAGCAGCTCCATGCTCTATGTGTCCAGGTAGGTCACCTGATCCAGCAGGCATCTGGCTCCAGCAACCTGAAGAAGGTCACTCTGGAGCTGGGAGGAAAGAGCCCCAACATAATCATGTCTGATGCCAACAGTGAGTATGGCTCAAGGCAACTTTACTTTTGGGATGGGCATCCAGTTATAAATATGTCAAAAATGGGAACACTTAATTTGGATAGTCAGCTACAGCAATATCTTAAGCAAAGTGTGGTCTCCGTTTTATTTATGAAGTATCAATTGCAGCAGACAGCTGCTACTTTTACAACGAAGGACATCTACCACAGGAGGCTGATGGGATGAGTTATAGGAGTACAGGCTCATTGTAATGACTAATGGAATTAATGGAACGGAGTCAAACGTGGTTTCCATATGTTTGACGTGCTTGATACCGTTCTGTTTATTCCATTCCAGCATTACAATGAGCCCGTCCTCCTATAGTACCCCCCACCAGCCTCCTCTGAAATCTACTACGGCATGTGCATGTTTGCCTGTGTGTCTTTATTTGTTTGATTGCGATTGCTGTTTCTGACTTAGCCGATATGTTTCGACTTGAGGTTATACACCTTCCTCTTCAAGTCGAAATTTTGCTCAGCTATAATGTTTGCACCGCAGTGACAAATGCAGGATAGGGCTAGAAAACATACCTCAGTCCAGGGATGGAAGATGTCACAGTACTCCTAATTATCCCATTATCCGACATGGAAAATCGAGAAGATTAAAATACTGCTAGTTTTTTAAACTGCCTTTTCGTCAGCATGCTAGGCTTGCTAATGCTAAAGCAGCCCATTGGATTCCACAACACTTCCAGCAGCTACTCACCCCAAGGCCAGGTGTCAATTTCATGGAGTCCAATGCTGCAAAACGTCAAGTGGAAACATATCGGCTATGTATGACTGTGTTCTCTCTCTCTCTTTCTGCAGTGGCGGAGGCGGTGGAACAGTCCCACTTTGCCCTGTTCTTTAACCAGGGCCAGTGCTGCTGTGCCGGCTCCCGTACATACGTGCAGGACACCATCTATGATGAGTTTATGGAGCGCAGTGTGGAGCGGGCCAAGAGCAGGGTGGTGGGAGACCCCTTCAACATGAAGACTGAGCAGGGACCGCAGGTTAGAAATAATGCATGGTGCACACACCCAGACGAGTAGAGTAGGAGTTGAAGACACACCCAGACGAGTAGAGTAGGAGTTGAAGACACACACCCAGACAAGTAGAGTAGGAGTTGAAAACACACACCCAGACGAGTAGAGTAGGAGTTGAAGACACGCCCAGACGAGTAGAGTAGGACTTGAAGACACACCCAGACGAGTAGAGTAGGAGTTGAATACACGCCCAGACGAGTAGAGTAGGAGTTGAAGACACGCCCAGACGAGTAGAGTAGAAGTTGAAGACACACCCAGACGAGTAGAGTAGGACTTGAAGACACGCCCAGACGAGTAGAGTAGGAGTTGAAGACACGCCCAGACGAGTAGAGTAGGAGTTGAAGACACGCCCAGACGAGTACAGTAGGAGTTGAAGACACGCCCAGACGAGTAGAGTAGGAGTTGAAGACAAGCCCAGACGAGTAGAGTAGGAGTTGAAGACACGCCCAGACGAGTAGAGTAGGAATTGAAGACACGCCCAGACGAGTAGAGTAGGAGTTGAAGACACGCCCAGACGAGTAGAGTAGGAGTTGAAGACACGCCCAGACGAGTAGAGTAGGAGTTGAAGACATGCCCAGACGAGTAGAGTAGGAGTTGAAGACACGCCCAGACGAGTAGGAGTTGAAGACACGCCCAGACGAGTAGAGTAGGAATTGAAGACACGCCCAGACGAGTAGAGTAGGAGTTGAAGACACACCCAGACGAGTAGAGTAGGAGTTGAAGACACGCCCAGACGAGTAGGAGTTGAAGCCATGCCCAGACGAGTAGAGTAGGAGTTGAAGACACACACCCAAACATAAGACACTGGATAAAAATAGAAGAGCTACACACTCTATTGTACTGAAATAACTGTGGTACCAGCATTTCCAAATGCAGAGCCTTTATCAGAAAACAACTACAAGAACGCACTTGCATGCATACATATACACAAGCACATGTAGTCTGGTTTGGTTTATAGCTCTCTTCCTAACACATTAATAAGACACCCACTTACGAGCACTGTAAAACGGTTCCCTATCTAGGTGGATGAGGAACAGTTCAAGAAGATTCTGGGCTACATCAGCAGTGGTAAGAGTGAGGGGGCCAAGCTGATGTGCGGGGGAGGGGTGGCTGCAGACCGTGGCTACTTCATCCAACCAACCATCTTTGGAGATGTCCAGGACGGCATGACCATCGCCCGTGAGGAGGTACAGCATGGCATTTATAATTAACAACTCACTCTTCATGAAACTGGTTGTCAAGATTCACCATTTTGGCTCTCGGGGCTGCCTTGACAGAATCCCCCTACTGGCTATACCCATGAAAATGGAAAGAAAAGCCAGTATATTTTGCTTGTCTAAAGTATATTTGTGTGGCTATTCTGAAGCTAGAATCCTTAGTTGCTACATTCATTTTTGAACCTTAATGAACTTTAAATTAATTATATACAGTTGAAGTCGGAAGTTTAAATACACCTTAGCCAAATACATTTAAACTCAGTTTTTCACAATTCCTGACATTTAATACTAATAAAAATTCCCTGTCTTAGGTCAGTTAGGATCACCAATTTATTTTAAGAATGTGAAATGTCAGAATAATAGTAGAGAGAATGATATATTTCAGCTTTTATTTCTTTCATCACATTCCCAATGGGTCAGAAGTTTACATACACTCAATTAGTATTTTGTAGCATTGCCTTTAAATTGATTAACTTGGGTCAAACGTTTTGGGTAGTCTTCCACAAGCTTCCCACAATAAGTTGGGTGAATTTTGGCCCATTCTTCATGACAGAGCTGGTGTAACTGAGTTAGGTTTGTAGGCCTCCTTGCTCGCACTCGCTTTTTCAGTTCTGCCCACAAACTTTCTATGGGATTGAGGTCAGGGCTTTGTGATGGCCACTCCTATACCTTGACTTTGTTGTCCTTAAGCTATTTTGCCACAACTTTGGAAGTATGCTTGGGGTCATTGTCCATTTGGAAGACCCATTTGCGACCAATCTTTAACTTCCTGACTGATGTCTTGAGATGTTGCTTCAATATATCCACATAATGTTCCTTTCTCATGATGCCATCTATTTTGTGAAGTGCACCAGTCCCTCCTGCAGCAAAGCACCCCCGTGCTTCACGGTTTGGATGGTGTTCTTCGGCTTACAAGACTCCCCCTTTTTCCTCCAAACATAACGATGGTCACTATGGCTCAACAGTTCTATTTTTGTTTCATCAGACCAGAGGACAATTCTCCAAAAAGTACAATCTTTGTCCCCATGTGCAGTTGCAAACAGGAGTCTGTCTTTTTTTATGGCGGTTTTGGAGCAGTGGCTTCTTCCTTGCTGAGCGGCCTTTCAGGTTTATGTTGATATAGAACTCGTTTTACTGTGGATATAGATACTTTTGTACCCGTTTCCTCCAGCATCTTCACAAGGTCCTTTGCTGTTGTTCTGGGATTGATTTGCACTTTTCGCACAAAAGTACGGTCATCTCTAGGAGACAGAATGCGTCTCCTTCCTGAGCGGTATGACGGCTGCATAGTCCCATGGTGTTTATACTTGTGGACTATTGTTTGTACAGATGAACGTGGTACCTTCAGGCATTTGGAAATTGCTCACAAGGATGAACCAGACTTGTGGTCTACAATTCTTTTACTGAGGTCTTGGCTGATTCCTTTTCATTTTCCCATGATGTCAAACAAAGAGGCACTGAGTTTGAAGGTAGGCCTTGAAATTCATCCACAGGTACACCTCCAATTGACTCAAATGATGTCAATTAGCTTATCAGAATCTTCTAAAGCCAAGACATTTTCTGGAATTTTCCAAGTTGTTTAAAGGCACAGTCAACATGGTGTATGTAAACTTCTGACCCACTGGAATTGTGATACAGTGAATTATAAGTGAAATAATCTGTATGTAAACAATTGTTGGAAAAATGACTTGTGTCATGTTCAAAGTAGATGTCCTACCCGACTTTCCAAAACTATAGTTTGTTAACAAGAAATTTGTGGAGTGGTTGAAAAATGAGTTTTAATGACTCAAACCTAAGTGTATGTAAACTTCCGACTTCAACTGTATACCCATTGATTCTTAAAGAATAGAACGTATAAATGCCTCATGATGTAACGGCAGCCTTCCTCCTCTTCACGAGAAGAGAGGGTGTAGCAAGGATCGGACCAACACGCAGCGTAGCCAGTGCTCAACATGTTTAATTTAACGATAAACAGTGAACACTTACAACGAATACAAAATAACAAATGTGGCAAACCGATACAGTCCTAGCTGGTGCAGAGAAACACAAAGACAGGAAACAACCACCCACAAACCCCAACACAAAACAAGCCACCTATATATGATTCCCAATCAGAGACAACACAAAACATCTGCCTCTGATTGAGAACCATATTAGGCCAAACATAGAAACAGACAAACTAGACACACAACATAGAATGCCCACCCAGCTCACGTCCTGACCAACACTAAAACAAGCAAAACACACAAGAACTATGGTCAGAACGTGACACATGAGCTTAGTTCATACCCTGTCATACCCCATCAGAACCTACAATATAAGCTTGTTTTACTCCAGTGTTTGTAAACAACAAATGTAAACAAACAATGTATAGCCTCAAAACATGGTTAAAACTATACATGGGATATCACGGATGGTCAGTTCTTGCATCCATAGCACTGTCTATGAATTTGAGTGTTTTTTTTCCATCCCTTAGCTTTTTAGCGAAACTGTGGCGAGGAGAATGCTTTATTGTTTCAATTAAGTATTCTAGCTCTAAGGAAAGTAGCCAGACAAGCTCATACATGTGTAACATGTTCTCTTCAGAGAACAGATCTCTTTAGGTTAGATTCTTTAAATGAATTTATCCTCTATAACACTTTGTCTGTGTTCAGATCTTTGGGCCGGTGATGCAGATCCTGAAGTTTAAGACTCTGGAGGAGGTGGTTGAGAGAGCCAACGACACAAAGTACGGCCTGGCAGCTGCTGTCTTCACCAAAGACATCGACAAGGCCCACTACATCTCTAGCGGAATTCGCGCTGGTACTGTCTGGTACGCTGATTTCTAGCTGACTTTATTTTACATTATGTCCATCAAATTGTCAATTTCTTTCCGTAGTATAAAAGGTCCAGAAGTTGGCCCATTAAAATACGATAATTGTGTATGTGGTTTGTCCATTTCTTTCTCCTAAGGATTAACTGCTATAATGTGTTTGGAGCACAAGCCCCCTTCGGTGGCTACAAATATTCTGGTAACGGTCGTGAGCTGGGAGAGTATGGCCTGGACAACTACACTGAAGTGAAAACGGTAAGGACCCCATCACTACCACAATACTGTAGGATAAAATGTTCATGCCCCATTGGGCCACATACGTAAATGTATGAACGCTGTTGCCACACGTTGCATACGTAATAAACAGCAACATCTCATAAGCAGCTGTATCTATGTTCACAAAATGTGTTAATGTCAAAGCTTCAAAACATATTTTATTCTTTACCTCAGGTAACAATCAAGGTCCCTCAGAAAAACTCGTAAAGACGTCTGAACTCTGCCTCCAATCAAGGAAACTAACTGACCATAGGAAGGCTCTATGGGACTAAATCAGCCTTTATTTGGTTTGTCACAGAGTTTATCAGTTATTCAGTTGGACTTTAGTGTTACTTAGCCTCTGTACTCATCTCTAACTTCATGTAAAGAATTTCCAAACAAGATGAGAAAACAATTACAGGCATGGTGCTGTTAGTTTACACCCAGCTTGTTGTACAGCCGTGTCAAACTTCAACAGCTTATTTTAAGCACTTCATAGAGCATGCCATAATATTTCATAATACTTATTTCAGTCATTATGTTCATCCTGTTTTTATATGGTGAATCCCTGCTACAATGCAGAGTAGTTTTGCACTCTTTTAGAGTGAAAGTGTGAACTTTGAAAGTATTTTGGATAATAAATGCACTTGATACTCGCTATTACTTGTTTTTAACCTAGTGTCATCTGATTCGACACAAACAATAATTTACAAAGTGTTTTATTAATAGGCAAACAATTAAAATGCTTTTATGGAGGAAACAGCATGGTATTAAAAAATATAGATATTGACTGAAAAGAAACATCACAGAACACAATAGTGGCAGTTCTAGTGCCACACAACAATATGTCTCAACATATGTACATTATCTAGGTTGAAGTGTGTAACTCTGGATTGCAGTTTGAAAATAGGCTGCTGTATTACGCTCAGGTGTAATGATAATGATATTGCATTTAGGGAGGAAGTAACCAAAGAGTATACCATACAGACTGCACAGCACAGAGCAAGGAGTGACGGAGAGTGTGTGCTTTCCTTTGGTAGACAGGTGCACCGTCAGAGAGATGACCCAAGAGATGAAGAAGATAAGCAAGCTGAAAGTGATAGATTTACCCTCGTTGTAGTTTTTGGGCAGGTCAGTTCCCATGTAGGCAAAACTAAAGCATGCAATACCCAGCAAAGCGGCAAACAGTACTATCACATAAAAGATGGGGATGACTCCATATGTGCGATCCAAAATTACCTCGCTATACAATGTTATCTGATTGGGCTTGGGTCCTTCAATGGCTATCCACAAAATGCACAGAAACAGCATTATGACAGTGGTTGTGATAATAGTGATCCACTGACCCCCATGCTTGACCCAGAAATCATACGCTTTGGGCAGTTTGGCGGCCATTTTGAAGATACAGACAATCTGGAAGGAGCAAACAGCAAGACAGGACAGGCAGGCCAGATAGAAGACTACAAACACAGAATTGCGTAAGGTGCAGATGGCCTCTGTGGGTTTGCCGATGTGGAAGAAGACACTGATGGAGGACATGGACAAGCAACACAACATGAGGAAGCAGAGCCTCCCACCGGCTGACTTTACCACAGGGGTGTCATTCTTACAAAGGAACAGAACCAAGATGGCCATTGAGATGAGGATGATGGAGCTGGCCTCGAACATCAGAAAAATGGCCAACGGAGCATCAGAATGCAGATACTCTATAGAGTGCTTAGTGCATGAGGTACTGCCAATCCTGGCCCACTCATCCTTTTGGCATGCTATGCATGCTATGCAGCTGTAGGGATCGGCTGTTGGGAGAGGAAGGGAAGAGAAAGTCTGGGTGACAGATTCTAATATGTGTACAGATAACAATCATTCTTGTCATATGATTCATAGGTGTTCTTTCTGACCTCTTGACCTGTCCAGGAAAAACTCCAGGCAAAAACAAAGTCATGTTGCTCAGTACCAGTGTGGTTGATGTACTTTCCATCAGCGCAGATCTCACAGTCAAAACAGCAGGTGTGGAAGCCAGTTTGAACATTTCTGGAGCCAGATTTACACTCACTAGAACACTGCAGAACTGGAGCCTGCAAGAAGTAGGAACAGCTTAAAATATCACTGTGGAAAAGACCAGCATCAGTTATCACTAATTTGAATACCACGCAGTGTTTTGATGGTGTATAATGTATACTTGCATGCTTTTGAAGAATGTAGTACTAACCTTTGTGCCCTCAAACCAATGTATGAGAGTTTCATTAATATGGAAGCTTGGTGTGGGGTTGGTAAGGTATGAGCCAATGTCCACATTAGAACATGTTTCATTTTTGCAGTCCCAGTGTACAATGTCGTAATGAGCAGGTGGGTCCCCGTTCTCATCAAACTCTATACTTTGATTTTCCAATTTTAATTTGACCTGTTCTAGTGCCTCAGTGACCTGGGAATGCAAGACAAAATGGTCAAATAAAAGATGATGTCAATTAATAATCATATTTTTGGTGATGTGGTTGACCATAAGGCTTCATGTTGAAGGAGATGCAGCTCACTTACCATGTAAGGATAAGCAATGATTTCTGAGTTAGCACATTTCCATGTCCCACACCACAAAGCATTGTGGAGTGCATGAGCCACAGCATACAGTGCAGAGTAGATGACAAAGCTGTATGTCGGCTCCTCTCCAATAATTGTCTGGGCACTGGTGGAGTTGCAGTCAGAGCAAATCTGACCACATCTTTCCTTCAAGTCCATGTCAGGATTTTACTGTGTTGTTAATGAACTCATCAAATCCTCTCAGGTCCTTGTGCCTCTGTACAGTGACACCTAAGACCGTCCCTATCCTCTCAATCTGACTCTTCTTGATCAACTCTTGGTTCATGGACCATGTCTCACTAGCGATCCATATCTTCTCCTTCACTCTGAGATCTATGGCCTTTTGGATGAAAGGAATGACAAACTCCACATTGGCAAAGACTAGAATAACCTGGACATTGAACATGGCTATGTTGTTGAATAGACGCCCTATTAAGGATTGGTTTTGGGGAATGGTGTCTTGGTATGCCAAACAGATGTTAGTTGGTCTAATCTCATCCTGAAAAACTGCCAAGGCGTCTCTGCTGTAGTCATTATCACCACCGATGAAAGCCACTCAGTTCCGGTTTAACTGTCGGAGTATACGGACTATAGACTCCACCTGATATTTGTCACTGGGAATGGTTCGGTAAAAGGAGGGAAATCTGTTTTTGTAGCTCAGTTGGACACTTGATGCCCCATGAGTCACCTGTTGAAGTAAAACACAAAACAATAATGCTTTTGTAAGAACAAGGATTGTCATATTTGAACAAGCATTACAGTACAGGTACATTTACATTGCAGTGTTCTACAGAACCATTCACGAAGAGTACAAACACAAGGGAGCTACTGAATAAATAGCACCATCATGAGGTTATATTGTGCCATAAAATACTATTTACCATTGGAATCATCTCAGGCATGTACAGAGGGGTGACACTGATGGTTTGGCTGCTTCCAAACGGGCCAGTGACTGAGATTACTTTAGGTCTGTAGTTTGTACCGTTCCACACGGGGATGGCTCCTCTTCCCTTTTGGGTCAGAAATTCCAGAGCAGCCCCATAACTGAGCAAGTCAGAGCAGTAGTCGAAAATCTCATAGCCCAGGCTGACACCAGGCAACAGCAATGTGGAGTTGTTGATCTCTTCAATAGCAAACCTCATGACTTGAATCTGCTGGTAGCTTGCTGAGGAAAATTTAAACCTGGGATGTAGAATAAAAGGTTGCATAGTTTTACTGTCCATGTGTGCAACAAAAAAAGTTTGACATTTACAGTATTGTTTTTTCCCCCCAGTGGTGAAAGCAGACTTTGCCTTACCTGTGACATTGAAGCACCTCAGGTTTTCTGTTTTCAGTGTCAGTCGCTGTACCAGTCACTCCATACTTCTCATGCAGCTGGAATAGTCCTCCCAGAATGTAGTCTCCATCCAGGCTGAGTTGTGGTAAAGAGGAGCATGTGTCACTTTGTTTCATCAGGTGAAATGACACCATCACCACAAGAAACAACATTGTAGGTTTCTAAGTAAGAGTGAGTTGTTAGAGCAGAGGCTGAAATGCTCTCCATCTACTGAGGTGACTGATACCAATCATCTTTCACTCTGTTTTACATGTTGCGTTACTTCCTTGTTTGTGTTCCATGCCCCAGATACCTGGATAACCACATCCACCTATCCATGGTCAGGCTATTATGGAAACATGTCTTGAGGTTTATGAAAATATCTGTCAGGTCTTTCACACACAGAATACAAAATAATTAGACATTTCCACCAGAAGAGGCTGGTGGGAGGAGCTATAGGAGGACGGGCACATTAATGGATGGAATGGAATAAACAGTAGCGGTGCATGGGTAAAATCACTGGGGAAGCCAAGACAGAATAAAAAGCCATATTACAACCTGTGTTGTGATAATTGCGTTGTTTGCTCTATAACCTGTTAGTTCATATGCCTTGCCACTGTGATATATATGCCTAAGGCCGAGACAATAAGAAGACACAGTGGCAGAATAAATTCAACCATACCGTTGTTTCATCACAAAACCAGAAAGCAACCTCTGTCTGGTGAAGTCCACAAAGCATATTGCATGTAACAATCAATTACATGACCTACAGCATGGTCAAGCAAGTTACTGTTTCTGACATTTTAGGACCACTAAACAACTATGTGGTCCCGTGTGGCTCAGTTGGCTCAGTTGGCAGAGCATGGTGCTTGCAACGCCAGGGTTGTGGGTTCAATTCCCACGGGGGGACCAGGGTTCAATACCCACGGGGGGACCAGGATGAATATGTATGAACTTTCCAATTTGTAAGTCGCTCTGGATAAGAGCGTCTGCTAAATGACTTAAATGTAAATGTTAAATGTATTGATTTAGAACCACAGAGAGTTACCGCAAGTCGCAAAGGAAACATGAGCTGCCTCCACTATTCCAGCACCATTTCATCTTCAACATTATCAAATCACCTATGCTTAGTCTAATACAGTGACAGCTAAAAGATACCAAAAACAATGTAGTCCAATCAACATAAGCTAAATATGATGTGGCCATGCGCGTTCGTGGAAATTGAAAAGCATGTTGGCTCACCCTACTTGTAGAGAAACGCCAATGCCATCCTCCTCTCATGTTGACGAAACGGTCTATCACTCTGTCATACAGTACACGCTTTCATTTTTTGTTGTCCTAGGCTACCTGGCTAAAATGCTTGCTCGCTAGCCTAATTTCCTTTCACGGGCAATGTTAGCTAGTTAACATTAGCCTTCTACAACTAGCTACACATTGAACTTCCATCCTCTCTGGCCAAGGGCACAATGTATGAATTTATGGTTGGATCAGAATCGCCATTATAATCACTGGCCAGTACGGAGAATAAATTAAAACCACAAGTCCAAATCCCTATCATCCATGGCTAATTTAGGAAAGGGACCATTTTAGATAGCTAGCTAGCCATCAGAGGACAACAATACAATGAGATGCACAACGAGTTTCTGTCAATGTTTGCTCTCGATGCAATGTGATTGGAGTGAAGCCAAATCCAAACTGGCTTCCCTTGACACTTTTTATGTGTGCGCCAGGACCACTCACAGTTGATCTACACTGATTGGATATTATTTTATACAAAAGGCTTGCCTTGCATTCAATGCTACTGGCGGCATCAATTTCATACTCTTTTGGACCAGACAGCATCAGATAGATGGCCTATACATACAGAGACAGACAGCGCTGTTTAGCTCGCTCGGATGCTTTCTCCGGTGAGATTTGGGGAATTTTTGGGGGAAACCTGGCTTCCCTTTGCATCCATGAATAGACACCACTGGGAATAAATGGAACGGTTTCGAACATGGAAACAACGTTGGACTTTGTTCAATGTATTTCACAATGAGCCCGTCCCTCTATAGATCCTCTCATCAGCCTCCTGATTTTCAATCAGTTTTTAAACCCAGAGGCACATCATTGTGAGACTTACGGGAATGCTTGCGAAACAGACAGAGCAGACCAGGATGGGGTTTGGTGTTTGAGAAGTCAATGTGAAGTGAAAAATTCTTCCTTAGTTAATTTTCTGAAACAATGTCTTAAGTAGTTGAACATGTTATTACGCAAACCTCATGAAAGTGACAAGATTTCCTTTTTCGTCAAAAACAACATATCTAAGGAGTGCATTTGACTTGACAGCCTGCACATGTGCAGTTCAGCGCAAGACGACAGTTAAACCTCGATCACACCGACTGCGTAATTGCATTTTGGTACACCAGAATTACATTCATTTCCAATGGAACGTTGCGTTTGCCTTGCAGCATTGCATTGCAGAGGCATTTGCAGGGCGTTCTGTGTGGTGCATATGTTGGATTTATCGAACGTATGAGTCAAACTGTATGCGTAGACGGCTTGACAGAAATGGTAGACGGTGAATGTTGAACTTTTGTTGCACAAATATCCAGATGACGCTGCGTACCATTTTAAGCAAAACGCTGTCGGTGTGATCGAATAAGACCTGATGACGAGTTTCTGTACATGAGCTTAGCTAGCCCACTTCGCCATGACATTGCCTACAAGCGTCATCTCGGATTTCTATTGGAGAAGTAGGCCAACTATGCTGAAAGAGTAAAGTGTGTGTGTGTGAGAGCAAGTTCTCCAACACTGTAATATTTCATTTACATATGCTCAACATCATTTGTATCTGAAAGGCACCACTTGTTGCCATCCCCACATTATAGCTTGAAACAGTGTTACATCAGTCCTGCCTAGGGTTGCATGTAGTGACCAAGGTGGCTCCGATAGACATGGCAGCTCTGTTTCTAGCTCCAAATGCTAGATGGGACCAATGCAATTTCAATGGGAGGGTATATTACTGGGAACCTTCAAAGTTTACCAGTAAACTACCAGAATTTGGGTAATTTCAAGTTTCTTTGGAATTTTATAACAGTACGTCTAGTGGCCTTTTTGGGTACTTCAGATTATCACAGGTGTCTATCTCATGTAAATAGATAAATGAATCAGATAACATGAAATTTAAATTTAAATAGAATGACAAGCTGTAAAACATTTCTCAACATAAACCATTTAACTTACTGAATACCATTGGTGTTTAATATGAGGATTTCAGCATTAAATATCCGTTATTCTTTTTACAAACGTATCTCTGTTAATGATTTCACACCCAACTGGTAGCAGTTGTGAAAGAAAATCAAGTTGTTAGAGTTGCAGAGTTTATTGAAAATAATGCCATTGTTCAGATTTTTTCATTAATTAGGCTATTTTCTCATTAACCATAAAGTCTATCCACCAGAAACTCATGGACAATATGGACCCAAATATACACTTACAAAAATACTATGAATGTATTTTAAAAAGTTATTCAAGTATAAAATGACCAACATTACCATAGATTACATGTTAATTACCAAAATTACAGAATGTTCCAGGAGCTTTGGTAAATTACCAGTGGCTTTGCAACCCTAGTTCTGCATTCTTGTGTGTAAAATAATTATGGCATTCTGTTTAAATCTTCAATATACAGTGCCTTGCAAAAGTATTCATCCCCCTTGGCATTTTTCCTATTTTGTTGCATTACAACCTGTAATTTAAATGGATTTTTATTTGGATTTCATGTAATGGACATACACAAAACAGTCAAAATTGGTAAAGTGAAATTTAAAAAAATCACTTGTTACAAAATAATAATAAAAAAAAAAAAAACAGAAAAGTGGTGTGTGTATATGTATTCACCCCTCTTGCTATGAAGCCCCTAAATAAGATCTGGTGCAACCAATTACCTTCAGAAGTCACATAATTAGTTAATAAAGTCAACCTAAGTGTCACAAGATCAGTCACGTGATCTCTATACATACACACCTGTTCTGAAAGGCCCCAGAGTCTGCAACACCACCACAAAGACCAATGAGCTCTCCAAACAGGTCAGGGACAAAGTTGTGGAGGAGTACAGATCAGGGTTGGGTTATAAAAAAATATCAGAAACTTTGAACATCCCACAGAGCACCATTAAATCCATTACAAACAAATGGAAAGAATATGGCACCACAACAAATCTGCCAAAACTCACGGAGCAGATAAGGAAGGCATTAAATCTGAGGCAACAAAGAGACCAAAGATTACCCTGAAGGAGCTGCAAAGCTCCACAGCGGAGATTGGAGTATCTGTCCATAGGACCACTTTAAGCCGTACACTCCACAGAACTGGGCTTTACGGAAGAATGGCCAGAAAAAAAGCCATTGCTTAAAGAAAAAAATAAGCACACATATTTGGTGTTCACAAAAAGGCATGTGAGAGACTCAACCATATGGAAGAAGGTACTCTGGTCAGATGAGATTAAAATTGAGGTTTTTGGCCATCAAGGAAAACACTATGTCTGGCGCAAACCCAACAACTCTCATCACCCCCGAGAACACCATCCCCACAGTGAAGCATGGTGGTGGCAGCATCACGCTGTGGGGATGTTTTCTCATCGGCAGGGGCTGGGAAACTGGTCAGAATTTAAGGAATGATGGATGGTGCTAAATACAGGGAAATTCTTGAGGGATACCTGTTTGTCTTCCAGAGATTTGAGACTGGGACAGAGGTTCACCTTCCAGCAGGACAATGACCTTAAGCATACTGCTAAAGCAACACTTGAGTGGTTTAAGGGGAAACATTTAAATGTCTCAAAATGGCCTAGTCACAGCCCAGACCTCAATCCAATTGAGAATCTGTGGTATGACTTAAAGATTGCTGTACACCAGCGGAACCCCCTCCAACTTGAAGGTGCTGGAGCAGTTTTGCCTTGAATGGGCAAAAATCCCAGTGGCTAGATGTGCCAAGCTTATAGAGACATACCCCAAGAGACTTGCAGCTGGATTTGCTGCAAAAGGTAGCTCTACAAAGTATTGACTTTGGGATGGTGAATAGTTATGCAAGCTCAAGTTTCCTGTTTAGTCTTATTTCTTGTTTGTTTCACAAATATTTTGCATCTTCAAAGGGGTAGGCATGTTGTGTAAATCAAATGAAGCAAACCCCCCCCCAAAAAAATCTATTTTAATTCCAGGTTGTAAGGCAACAAAATAGAAAAAATGCCAAGGGGTGAATACTTTCACAAGCCACTGTACACCCACACAAAAATAAATCATCCCTCAAATGTCCAGCTACCATGAAAACATTCAGAGCTTTGTTCATTGCTTATAACAAGGGTAATTTAATATTCAATCATACAAGGACACATAAATTAACTTAAATATTTGATAAGAATTACATTTATGTCAATGTTCCAATAGGGACAGAAGTTTCCAGCACAGCAAGCTTGTCCTGAAAAGAAGAAATAGGTCAATTTTAAAAACGGCTGGTATGACAAACACTTGAAATGATTGCAACTGAAACTGACATTAACACTCAAGTAGGCGGCATTGAAACAGTGACTAGACTATATGAAAACTAACCTTTGTGGATGGTTTCCAAAACCTCCCCAGCTCCTCCTCTAGGGCTGGTCCTTGGTAATCTTCTCTCCACTCGGCAGGCTCCATGTACCCCTGCAGAAACGCTGCTGCTTCGTCCACCAAAGGCATCTGTCCAACCACCACTCTCTCAACCTTTGACCCTTCTATCCCAGCAACCTGCTCTTTAACTTTCTTTGACACCTTAGCATTTGTGGTGACAACACTCAACTCACTTGACATGTTCCTCTGAGCTACCTCCTTAACCATCACAGTATTCTCCTCAGGAATATTGCCAATCTTTACCTCCACCTCTTCACCCTCAGGCATCTCCTCCTCAGGTACATGTTTCAAAGTTACACTTGCTGTTACTTTGTCTGTGCCATTCTCTTCAGCCTCCACCTCAATCACCTCCTCCTCAGCCTGTTTGTCCCCAATCGGCTCCTCCACACCCCCTTCTTTTCTGGCTACCACCCCCTCTCTCACTCCTATAACTATCCCTTCCTGCACCCCCTCTACTTTATTCATAACAGCGACTGACATGTTTTTGTCCTCCTCCCAAGGAGTGACTGCCAAACTTTTAAACTTCACCTTCTCCTCCTCTTTATAAGTGACTGCCAAGGTCTCCTCCACCCTTTCCTCACTGTCTGGCTGTCTCTCAGCCTGAATGGGTAAACTCATCTCCCTGTCCTCCAACACTCTCCAGGGTTCACTGGTGATCAGGCTTTTCACTGAAGGATACTTCAAGGCTGGCCCTGGTTACATCAGACAGAACCACAGGTTACAGATCAGCATACATTATATTGACTAATTCATCTTTGATGAATTAGAGAGAAAAAAGGTGGTCCAACATTAACTGTGTTGTATACTTACAAAACTCTGACACGTCACAGACAGAATCACAGCAGGAGCACACAGAGTGAGGGCCATACAGCTCCTCCCACCTAACAAGACATAACCAGGGGTGTAATCATTAGTCCAAAACGTTTTGCAATGGAGATTTTTCAGTTTGGAGTAAACACTTTTGCAACAAAAACGAGAGTTTCTATTGGACAAATTCAGGTAGGTCACTCCCTGTTTCGTTAGCTTCCGTTTGGTTTCTAGTGAATAAACCTCTACTTAACCAGTGCAAAAAACAATGCATGACAACTAAATTACTTAATGATTTCATTATTATCAGTGTCCCACACACTGATCATGACCACCGTATATGTAACTTGTGAAGTAATTATTGGGCGATGATTGATCGACAGTGGTATAAGTAAAAATACTTTTAAGTACAACTTTTTGGGGATATCTGTACTTAACTATTTATATTGACAACTTTTTATTTTACTACAGATATTCCGAAAGAAAAAGCACTTTTTACTCCCATACATGTTCCCTGACACCCAAAAGTACTCATTACATTTCGAGTGCTTAACAGGACAGAAAATGTTCCAATTCACAGACTTATCAAGAGAAGTCACGGTCATCACTACTGTCTCTGACCTTGCAGGCTTACTAAACACAAATGCTTTGTTTGTAAAGTATGTCAGTGTGCCCCTGGCTATCCATAAATAAATAAAATAGTACTGTCTGGTTGGCATAATACAGGGAATTTGAAAATATTTAGCATTTACTTTTGATACTTAAGTATATTTAAAATACTTACTCAAGTAGTATTTTACTGGGTGACTCACTTTTACTTGAGTATTAAGGTATCTTTACATTTAATCAAGTATGACAATTGGGTACTTTTCCCACCACTGGATATAGAAATAGATCAGATTGGTCGAGGTTACTGTTGAGACTCTAAAAAGACAGTTACCTTCCCACTGTGTTATTGTACGTGCAGGATTTGGCGCTCTGCTTTGAAGTGGATTTCATGACAGTCATAATACAGTGCAGGTAGAGACGCTGTGGAACAGAGTACGGATTATATAAATCACTATTCGCTACCGTTGTGGAAACATTTGTGTTCCTTTAAAAGGATATAGCCTAACCTTGGCAGTGATTTGGGGGAACAGGAAAGCATCCACAGTGAAGCGCAGGTCATTTGACTCTCTGGAGAAAAACTGGGACTGACTGCCTTTCCGCTTGCTGTCCACCATACATCTAAAAACACATACACGTGGATATACCCACCACTAGAATAGATACAAATGCTATAGCTACAGCAGTGTGTGAGAACTTAAGTGTTTGATTACCCAAAGTTGTGAATTACTTCATGGCGGGGTGTGGTATTTGGGTCCTTGGATGTCGCAACAAAGCAGGAATCAACAAACACACTCTCATCTTTGGGGACAAAAGCTGCGTAGGCTTTGAAGTACATTGGCTCCCCAAGCATGTAGCCCTCTTCTGCCGACAATTCTACCCATCGCTCTAGATTTGGAGAAAAATATTTCCCCCTCATTCTCTACACCTTAAATCATCTTGCCAACTCTTGTAATGGGACATGTTTACTTACCATTGCATGCAGTGAGCCTAAACATGTGTTTGCCATTCATACTCTTCAAGAGAGTGCGGTCATGCACCTCAGGTACATAGCCAACTTTGTAGGAGTAGTGGAATCTGTTAAGGAAATGGATGGTAAACGGCAAAAAAAAAACTCATTCACAGAGTAGTAAGACTGAAGTATAAATGCCTACTGTAGACTAGTCTATTGGGCACTGTACCGGTTATAAATGCACTGAATGGGGAGGTTGAGAGGTATGGCTCTTATCACTGGCCCTTGTGGTTCTGGAGAAAAGCGAAGTGAGCTGGAGTACACCAGCTGGCCATTCATGGTCTGGAAGTCATTAACAGAAAATAGTACATATTTTAGGGTCAGTTTAAGAGTGTGCTCCAAATGGATAGAGGGCAAAATGTATCCCAACACATCTTACCGTTTGAGTACTGCCACAGTTATTCAGGTCATAATGGAAGTAAAAGAAAAGTGGGGTGACCCGGGTGACGGGGCAAGTGCCCAGGAAGAGCATGGAGGCCAGACACCTAAACCTGAGCTGACCTCTGTTGATGCGCACGGATATCTTGTTGTACCCGCACCATACCTCCACTCCACGCGGATTACGCACGGGAGAGAAGTGGTTGCGCTCTGGACTATTTTGTAGCGGAAGCAAGAGGTTGGTCAAGATACTGGGGAAACGTATTTTCCCGGCGACTGGTCTGAACAAGTCCCTATCGACGACGGGAACCGCAGAGTGCTGGAACATGGGAAGGAAGTAGTATGGTGGTTTTGACCGAGGGGCACCGATGGCATCGTCTTCCACTATCTGAGGCCTGATCACCTCACGCCCTGGTACATTGCCAGGGAGGTGCCGCTCCGCAAATTGGTAGTCTTGATGCTCTTGACCACCCCATCTGTCAACGTTAAAATCAGCTTCTGCTGATACTTGTGTGAATGGACAGGCAGAAAAAATCCATACAAATAGACAAAACATCCACGCAACTTGTGCCATGTTCAACGTGACCAAAGCCGCAAAAAAAAAAAAACTCTGTTGTCCAGAGCGCCTCGTGGACACACTGCTGTTAGCAAACTAGTGACCATTTAAAGATTAATCATGTAGGCGCTTGATAATTGCGCTCACCTGGTTTTGGCGCAACAATTACGCACTTGGCACACACGGCGACGTTCGTTGCATGTAGGCTACTGGGCGTAGATGATCAATTAATGATTCACTTCATTATATTCGCAATGATATATGAAAACGTATTATGCATAGCCTACAATGTTGTTACAATGTAAACTTTGAGTATGTAATTCACTTATCTTTCCACCAGATGCCAGTATAAACTGTGCTCTCAATTTTACTCAGTGACTTGTGCGAATACAACACTTGGCCTTCACCTGTTATATTCATATTCAATAACTCTCAACTAGGAAGAGCGCAAATGTGTTGATGAACATGAGTCAAACGGTCCTAAATTGGTTCTAATTGCATGTCGTTCTATGGTATAGGTGACCCCACAGACAACATTTTGAACTAAACAGCATTTACCATTGACAATGGAATAGATAAACGGAGGATTGTGCTAACGTAAGCTGCGACCAAAGATACAGCTAGAGGCATAGAGTAGGTCTTCAGGGTAACAATAACCTGTCTTTAACACTTCGTAGCACGTGTTCATCAATCGTTACCTCCAGGAAGACACTGGTTCAAATACAGTGGGGACACTGTGTACCCATTTGATAGTAAAACACCAATCATTGTATCTAGCTATAATACTGTTTACACTTAACTCAGAGCTGCCTGCTACTGTATATTGGCAACAATAAAATATTGTCACAAGAGTGCAAGACTATCCAAATGACGCGACTGATTCCTAATAAGTATATTAGTAGCAACACCAACTTTGTGGTTCTTCACAGACATCATCCCCACCACAACCAACCAACACCAGTTACACTCAGGTACAACAACAAAAAGAATGAAATAACTTGAGGTCAAACGCAAATCTCAGATTTATTATGCCATGTCAGTGATCATTTAGCTTGCCACATCAACAGTTTGTCTTTGTGGTAGGCCTGCTACTGTATGCACATTGCTCAGATGAGGGTCTGTCGACTGAAAGCTGTGATTTGCATTTGACCTTTGTGTGCAAAAGTATACTCTTTATTCTTATATATCCAACTTTATTCTCACCCAGGTTCCCCATTCAGGCCCCGCCCAGTGGCTGACTTAAACTAAGAGTGTTTTAATAACACCTTTAACTGTTACATTTAGTCAATGCCCAACTTTCACCAGCAGGAAGGCAACCAAACAGAAAACAGGTTAATTTTTACCTTTTCTTTTTCTTGTTAAATAGTAATAAATACATGAGATGCAGTGGTTTATTTTTCCATTTTTTTCTGAAGCAGGATGGTTAAAAAGTTTCATTTTTATTTATTTATCTGTCTGTCTGTTTTCTTTAGCAGCAATCCGTACATGGTTGAAAGTGTAGATAGCAGCCGAGAGAGAAGTAGTTCACTTTTTTTTTGACTTGATGGCAAACAGCACTCACAGAGTGTCGTGAAGGAGGGAGGGAAGGGGAGAAAAAAGACAGGAGAAAGAAAAGAGGCCAGAGAAGTCAGTCACTGGGGCTGTAGGGGTAAGGAGGGCATGAAAGTGTCCCCTCATTAGTATGTACTCCTCCCTCCTGCTATATATTGCCCCCCTCCCCCCTCCTTCCAACAGAAAAATGGGGCAGAGGAGAAGAGAGCGAGACAGAGAGAGCGAGCAAGATTTGGCTTAGCATATCCAGTTACTCCAACCCAAAATGTGTGTTACATTTCTGTAGTTTATGGTCCAAAACAAAAGTGAATAAGAAAAGACAGAAAGAAAGACAGAGAAAGAGGGTGAAAGAGTCTGGTTAGATGGTTAGATGTTGAAGTAGAAGGCAGACATTTTTTTTTAAACAACAGGGAAGCATTTTGGTTTTCCTTGTGGCAAAATGTTTTGTTGTTTTTCGTTCTTGAATCACTTCCTCCTTTTGTGAAGAAGTTCTGCTCCCCCTCTCCTCTTGAAAGCCTCTCACTTCGTCAAATGTTTCAGCCTCCTCATCGTATAGTTTCTCACTGTGTGGTGACTACGGCTTTTGTCATTTGCTTCATTTTATTTCTATGATCTGTTTCATAGTTTCAGATATATAAGCCAGTGTCAAGCGATAGAAGATTGGAAACATAAAAAAAAATGTAACAAAAGTGTGTGTGTGTGTTTCGGGGGTGAGATATACTGAACTGAAAAACAAACTAAAAAGACCCTAGTTTGTTTGTTTCTCTGTGTATGCACAAGTGTTTTCTGTCCATCAGCAAAAAACAAAGAAAAAAAACCTGTATAAATTAAAATGAATAAATAAACCACCTCTCAATTTAGCGCTCTTCCGATCTCCCCGCTTACCCTCCTCCTCATGTAGTGATGTTTAATAAATAAAACATGTACAATTAAACCTAGACTTTAGAAAAACTAAACAAAAACAAAGAAAATAAAAAAGATGTTAAAAATAGCATAAGGGTATTCTCTCGTGCCTCCCGCTTCTTAACCAACAATTACCACTTTTCAAACCATTCATTTACTTTTGCGGTCTTCATTCCAAAATACAACCCAAACAACAAAAATCTCGCTGCAAACCTTTCCTTAAATCACATAAAATCAAATAATATAATATTAATAACAATAAAACAAACTTATCTGAAACTTTCCATTCCAACTACTGAGCCCCGTTTCTTTCCTTCAACAAAAGAAAAACAAACAAACTGAAAAAAGGATAAAAATGGTTTCAAAGCCTCTCTTACTCTCCCTCGACCTTCTCCCATGCAAAACAAAACTAAATTCCTTTGATATTTCATAAGTTTGTCTCTGTATGTGTGGCCGTATTTGTTTCAAACTCAAGTGTGTATAATGTATATGTGTTGAAATTGTAATGTTGTCGTTGTTAAAATTGTATGGCTTTTGGAATTTGTTCAAGATTTATCAAGAGTTGGCCGCGTTCTGACCACCGCCTCCTCCACTGCCGCACACACCCATCATGGTGGACTCCTCAGAGTCCGGCCTCCCCCCGCCACCCCCTACCCCCCTAGGTGGGGGCCCCCCGGTGAGCATCCCACCCCCGACCACGCTACCCTGGGGAGGGTTGTTATTGTTGTTACTGCCCGGGTAGCATGGGGGGATGTATCCAAGCCCGGAGGCAGCGACCAAGCTGTCCTGAGAGGCTGGGGGCTGGGCCAACTGCTGCTGAGAGCCGGCGGGGGGCGGCTGGGGGGCCATGACCGTCCTAGTCCGAAAGGCAGAGAGGCCCAGGTGGAGGTTGGAGGAGCCGTACTGGCTGGAGTCCAAGCTGGATGGGGGCGGCATGATGGAAGACTGACCCAGATGGTGGTGGTGTGTGAGGCTGAGCTCGATGCTGTCCGGCATCTGTGGGGAGGAGATGGGCATCAGGGGCTGGCCCTGCTGGCCCTGTGAAGCCTGGCCCTGGGGCTGGTTTCCCTGCCCAGTCTGCCGCAGGCCCCGCCCGTTGCCGTGGTGACCGCCGTAGATGGGGTGTGGGTGGTGTGGTTCCATCATGCCCCCGACGCCGCTGCCTCCCAGGAAGTGGCGCGAGTGCTGCGTGGCCGCCGGCTTGTGCAGCAGCAGCTGAGGATATGGGGGGTCGCCAACGCTACTGCCGCTGTTGGACAGAGGACCCATGCCCCCCTCTCCACCCGGCCAGAGGCGTAGCTGCTGCTGAGATGGAGCCTTGGCAGTGTGGGGGGGGGAAGAGAGGTCATTGTTAGAAACAGAGAATGCAGAATCTACAGTACATCATACAAATGTCAGTTCCAGCTGGTATAGAGGAAGAACATGTTGTTCCATGTGATGAGATCTGAGACATCAGAGTGAGGTCAGATTTAAACCGCTCACCTGTGGACTCTGCATCTCGTAGTCTGAGTGAGTAACTGCACTGTTGTAGTACCGGTTACTGTACCGGTAATTCCGGTTGTCATTGGAAGAACCGCTAGATCCACCTGGACAGAGGGAGTAGGGGAGGAGAGACGGAGTAGGGGAGGAGAAGGGGAGGAGACACTCAGTCAGTCAGAATACACAATAGTTGTGTTACGTCAACATACTGACAGTCCATCACTGCTGGGACCATAACCTGTTGCTGAGCTGCTGAACATGGTGCTGTAGCTAAGGTGACTAGCTGTTGCCATGGTGAATGGGAGCTGTAGCTGTGGCAGAGGAGAGGCCGCTGAGGCTGAGCTGTTGCTATGGTGACGGTGTGCTGCAGGCTGTAGGGACTGAGCTGCGGCTGAAGTAACTAGGAGCTTGTTTCTATGGAGACTGTGTAGCTGTTGCAGATAGTGAGGGGCTGTAGGGGCTGGCTGAGATGTAACATTGAACAACCATCACTATGACGCAGTAGACTGCAGTGTTCCCCCGAAGACTATGTAGGTGGGAGGGATCTCCCAGACAAGATCCTTTACAGTACTAACCAACATGGATTCAATGGACTTTCAATAGCTCTCAATCTAAGGAAATGTTGGTGTTTTTCACAAACATAGGAGAGAATTATCTGGGGGGAAACACTGCAGTGGTAATATGGGATCAAATTGGCTGCCAATGCTTAGTTCTCTATTGAGGTTTGACCTCTGCAGTGGTTTCTGCTAGATGTTTCCCCATGCAGTGGACTGTGACTGTGGCTTATGGTAAGGGTATACTGTATACTAACTGCTGTGTCCCGTACCGGAGCTGGAGACGGAGCTGGTGGTGGAGGTGGAGTGGCTGTGGTCCATGGCCGGGCTGGTGGAGGTGGAGCTGCTGGTGTTGGTGCCCTCGTCCGTCGTCTTCTTGAAGAAGTTGTGCTGCAGCGCGTAGAAGGGCGTGATGCGCGTCTTGGGGTCGTAGTCCAGCATGCGCAGGATCAGGTCCTTGAACTTCAGGTAGTCGCAGGGAGCGTGCCCCTGCTCTCCGCCCCGCCTCCCGCCAGGACCCCCGGTCTCCACCCCCAGGATCTCATGGAGCCGCCGCGTCGCAGGAGGCTTGTACTCCTGAAGAGGGGGATAGAGTGAGAGAGAGAAGGGGGAGAACAGAGAATATGGATGTGGGGAGGTGCAGAGAAACACTTGAGTTCTCATTTTCTTCGAGGCAGTTTTAGTGACTTTTAGTAATTATTATGGTTGAATTTCACACATGCAAGCATGCATGATGTTATGACGGTGAAATGATTGATGGTCAGTAGAATGCATATTATGAATGGATAGACTCACTATTAGGCCTACTTTATTTACATAACAACAAGCCAGTGATGAGAAGCTGGATGAGACCTCCAACATGTATCCTTACATGATGGTCTCCCTTCTAAAGACCATCAGCTCCTAGTCCTAAAACTAACAATAAGTTGTCTTATCCTGCACTATATCATTCACTTAACCCCTAATCGTCTAGTGAAAATTCATGGCAACACCCATAGGTGTAAACCCGTGCTCACACACCCACCCAGGTGTGCCTGCCTCTGGGGTGAGATGGCTGATCCCCCACCATCTCCAATCCCTTTTGGACAAAGTTAATTAACATCTGATCCAAACTTTTCTCCCCCTCTTTCTCTCACCTCCAACGTAACCCAGGCCTCTCCCTTTGTTCAACCTCTACCTTTCACCTGCCTCCACTGCTCCTTCGTATCATCCCTCTATCTTATTAAGGGCTATGTAATGCTTCTGATACACATAGAATAATGGAACGATAAGGAACTTTTTAGACAATTAGGGAAAGTTATATGACGAGGGGTTTTACGGTTTAGATGATGATGACTGGAGAGGAAGATGCTGAGGGCTCAGATCTCCTTCCTAAGAGTGGGAGTTTAGGTTGGAAATGAGAAAAGGGAGACAATACCTCTTCTGCACAAACTACTTACCAAAATCAAGCTAACCCTCCACCTCGGTTTTCTACCCATCTCTCTTTCTCTATCTACGGGTGAATGGTTAATACAAGTAGGAAGTTCGTAGAGAAGTTGCCTCTAACCTCTGACACTAGGGTCAAATATCTTTCCATCCTCCTAGTAGTTAAGTTTAGGTTTGGAGGTAAGAGCAAGGTAACCTGATCCAAGATTTGTGGGGTGACAGGAGAACCTGAACCTACTGCGTTGTGAGTGACAGGAAGGATGTGGTTCGGAGATGAGATGAGATGAGAAGATTAAGTAAGAGCAGAGTTTTACTCACGGAGGCTGAGGGGTAAAGTACCTTCTTTATGTCCTTGTTCTTCTTGACAGTCCACAGACCGTCGGACAGCTTGTCAAAGTACTTCCGTGCTTTGGGAGCCTGATCCAGCATGTGGTTGGGAGGGACCCCCAGTACCTCCACTATCTTATTCATCTGATCCACCTGGAGAGAAAGAAACAACAGGGCAGGTCAGGGACAAATTCTGCATCGACACCCAATGCTGTGTGTGTTCTCACAGCCTACCTCGTTGGAGCCACTGAAGAGGGGTTCTCCCGTGTGCATCTCCACCAGGATGCAGCCCAGGGACCACATGTCAATGGCCAGGTCGTAGGGCATGCCCAGTAACACCTCCGGAGATCTGTAGAACCGACTCTGGATGTACTGGTAGATCTGTGGTGGAGGAGAAGACGGAGGGACAGAATGAGGTGATATAAGAAACAAAAAGAGGTGAAGAGGGAGAGAAGAAGGTAGGGAGAAAGGGAGAGAAGAAGGTAGGGAGAAGGGGAGAGAAGACAGAGGAGGGATGGACAGGTAGGGGTGAGGTAAAGAAATTAAATATATTACCAAAGAAGAGAGCGAGATAGAAAGACGAGGGGAGAAAATGTGATGACAAAAGATAAAGGTATTAGCTCCAGTATGTTGGTTACAGCAGAACAGAGCTGTGTCCCTTTAATAACATTTCTAATCTAAATTAGAGCACACTCACTGGTGGAGGGAGACAGAATGGTGGAAGTGGTGCAGTGACACCGTTCGTCCACACGGGGGCAGGCCAAGCTGAGTAGAAATATCTAAACTGGGTGCAGCAGAGCCGCTGGGATTCTATACTTGAGCACTGTAGTGAGGCCCATTTCCTCATCTTCCCAAGAGTCCTCAAAGACGTGCTGTGAATGCCAGTTCCTATTCAACCTGGCAACGTCCTCCCTCCATAGCTTCCCTCTCCATGTCTATTTACCCTCTGCAGAAAACTGAGCTCATTCTCTTTTGAAACGGAGAGACGAAATCATCATCTGGGCTATTCTCTCCCTCATCCATCCATCTGTCTACCCCACCCTTCTCTTCTCTCTCTTCCTGAGATATCCAGAGGCATTAGCAGACAAATAATACAATGTTTCAGAAAAGGTTAATATACAATGAACATTTATCTGGTGTACAAAATGCTGTCTCTTATTCATTCTACCTCTACCATTTCCTCCCTTCCCCGGCATCTCTCTCTCTATGCCCCCCAACAGCTCCCTCCTCTCTCCCTGCCCCAATTGTCTTCTCTACCCACCCCCCCCCCCCCCCTAGAGGGTATATAGCGTGCATTAAGGGCCTACTATATAAACCACAGTCGACTGCTGATGTATGCATTGGTTTAAGTCGATCTGAAATATAACACACAGGAGCATGCAGATATACCCAGAACAATTCACAAAGGATACATTGGGAGTGGTGAACTGCAGTGCACTGATTTCAGGAGTGGACTGTGTATATTGATGTGCTTGGTAAGGTGTAGTCCTTCCTCCCCTTGCTTCTCCCTCTCTCCTAACCCAATGGTGTTCTCTCATCAACCCCCCCCCACATGCATTGGGTTCATTAGGGTCTTCTATATCTCTGTGCTTGGTTAATCAGCTAGTCTCCTCACCCTCTGGCCTAGTTGACAGGAGCTGCCGAAGTCCACGATCTTGATGGCGCTGCGCTTGGGGTTGCACAGCAGGATGTTCTCTGGCTTGAGGTCGCAGTGGATGATGCTGAGCTCGGGCGTGGCCAGGAACAGTAGCGCCGTGCACAGCTGCTGGGCAAACTTCCTGGTCAGGTTGAGAGAGACGCCGCGGAAGTTGGTGTTGCGCAGGAGGTCGTACAGGTTGTAGGAGAGAAGCTCGAACACCAGGCACAGGTGGTTCCGGAACATGAAGTGCCTCTTCAGGTGGACTAGAGGCGGAGAGGAGGGAAGAGGAGGGAGGTTAGTAGGGGAAGCGGTATACTGCAGTAACCTATCTGGGTGCTCTGCTCTACATGGGTAGTGGTTGAGGTGACTTCCAGAGTGACAGTGTGCCCTTGGAGTGGAGAGCAAGGTGCTTTGACCACATGGAAAACAGCTCGGCCATATAAATGCCATCTATTTTTATATTATTGTGTGTCAATCACCTCGCTCAGCGCTATAGGAGCTTAGTAAGATAGAGGTGATTCTGTGACAGGTTTATCATTGCGAAGGCTACTGGATTGATATGTATGTAGCATGATATTTATACATAGGGATATATGAGAAGTAGGGCATTGGTCTATATTTCAATTGAGATGTTAAATGTGGAGCAGATTGCATGTGACGTCAAAGAGGCACAGTATGAATGCATTTTAGTAGATGGTATACAATGCAATAGTGTTAGATAATAAGTGGGGGCTTAAAGCAGAGTGTGTGTGTGTGCCCTCACCTATGTAGTACTTCATCTCGGTGTCATGTTTGTTCATGAGCTCCAGCAGTCGCAGCTCTATCTGGGCCTGGTTCAAGAAGGCTTTCTTGTTCTTGATGATCTTGATGGCCACCCATTCCTGCTCGTGGTGGTCATAGGCTTTCACCACCTGCGGGATGGGCAAGGTCACAGGTCAGACAGGTGGCCATGTTGTTTGTAGTATATGCAGGTGGTAGGGGCCAAGGCAAAGCTCCTTCACCAAACAAAATACAGTCATTATCCCTCTCCTCTTTCTTCTGGCCCACAAGAGCAATGACCCGTTTATTCTCCTCACGCCTGTAGACATACTTCATTCACCCCATGCAACTCTTCACCTTAAACCAGGGGTGTCAAACTCATTCCACGGAGGGCCTAGTGTCTGCAGGTTTTTGGTTTTTCCTTTCAATAAAGCCCTAGACAACCAGGTGTGGGGAGTTCCTAACTAATTAGTGATGTTAATTCATCAATCAAGTACAAGGGAGGAGCGAAAACCCGCAGACACTCGGCCCCCCGTGGAATGAGTTTGACACCTGTGCCTTAAACTTTGGAAGTGTTTCTCCTCTCTTTTCTTCCATCCTCTTCTTTCTCCCTCCTCCCCCCTGACCTATCCTCCCTCCTCCTAACCCCTGACCTATCCTCCCCCCTCCTACCCCCTGACCTATCCTCCCGCCCCCTACCCCCTGACCTATCCTCCCTCCTCCTAACCTATCCTCCCCCCTCCTACCCCCTGACCTATCCTCCCGCCCCCTACCCCCTGACCTATCCTCCCTCCTCCTAACCCCTGACCTATCCTCCCCCCTCCTACCCCCTGACCTATCCTCCCCCCTCCTACCCCCTGACCTATCCTCCCTCCTCCTAACCTATCCTCCCTCCTCCTACCCCCTGACCTATCCTCCCCCCTCCTACCCCCTGACCTATCCTCCCTCCTCCTAACCTATCCTCCCTCCTCCTACCCCCTGACCTATCCTCCCCCCTCCTACCCCCTGACCTATCCTCCCTCCTCCTAACCTATCCTCCCCCCTCCTACCCCCTGACCTATCCTCCCTCCTCCTAACCTATCCCCCTCCTCCTACCCCCTGACCTATCCTCCCTCCTCCTAACCCCTGACCTATCCTCCCTCCTCCTAACCTATCCTCCCTCCTCCTAACCTATCCTCCCTCCTCCTAACCTATCCTCCCTCCCCCTACCCCCTGACCTATCCTCCCGCCCCCTACACCATGACCTATCCTCCCCCCTCCTACCCCCTGACCTATCCTCCCTCCTCCTAACCCCTGACCTATCCTCCCTCCTCCTAACCTATCCTCCCTCCCCCTACCCCCTGACCTATCCTCCCGCCCCCTACACCCTGACCTATCCTCCCCCTACACCCTGATCTATCCTCCCCCTACACCCTGATCTATCCTCCCCCTGCCCTATCCTCCCACTACCCCCTGACCTACCCCCCCCCTCCTCCCCACTGACCTATCCTTCACCCTGACCTACCCTCCCCCTACCCCCCCGACTTATCCCATGACCTATCCTCCCCCCTACCCTATACTCTCTCTAAACTGTAAACTCTCTCCCCCATGTCCACTGACCTGCCCGAAGGAGCCCTTGCCGATGAGCGAGTCAATCTCGTAGCGGTCCAGCCACTTCTCCCCGTTCTTGACGATGTAGTCGTAGTTGTCGTCATCGTAGCCATCGTTGTACACCTTCCGCTCTTTCTTAGTGCTCGAGTCCTCCGGGGGCACCTGCTGGGCACGCCGCTTCTTCTTCGTGTAGTACACCTGGACACGGAGGAGAGGAGATGTCGAGAGGAAGGGCCGGGCGGGAAAAGAGAAAGAGGGGTAAGTCACTGATATTTCTCATTTTGCCACACTACTGTTTGGATAGATCTCGGAAGACCAAACCAATGATAAAACTGATATCCTTCACTTGTACATCAGTTTATGCTAATGCAGTTACATATACCTAGGGTTGCAAAACTCTGGTAACTTTCCAACTGGGATTTCTGGAAAACCAGGGACATTTGGGAAAGCAACCAGAATCTAATGTTTATACCAGGGGTGTAAAACAAATTTTGCCCTGGAGGCCTCATTCGGTCTTCAACGAGGTCCGGAGGGTGGCACCGAAAATTGGTTATACTTCCTCGCCATCAATATTTGCAAAAAAATTTCTGTTGTTCCCTGACTTGCTAGCTTTGATTTTGGTGCTAAGTGAGCTGGACAGTCAAGAAACTGTATGAATGTAATAAATCCATTATCATTTCTACACAGTTTTGATTTTGTTTTAGTCATTTAAAAGTATATTGAAAGTATATTGAAAGCTACCCCCCCCCAAAAAAAGCATTTTTATTTTACTCAAACCGTCCCTGAGCCGGATTGGACCCTCGAGGGCCGGATCCCAGCAGGTGAGCTGTGAGGTGATGTTTCCTGGAGATTATGACTCCTGCAGCAGCAGAGTCCTGTTGGACCTGATGGCTGGCTAAAATACACACTCCACTCACCTCATTGATGTGCTTGTAAGTCTTGATCAGATCGACAGAGAGTTTTCTCAGCGGGGCGCTGGCGGGATCTCTAAAACTTGGGGGGATCCTCCTCTGCAGTATGGTCGCATCAGACAGCACCTGGAAGGGACAGGTGGTGAGGGGAGCCCCAAAACTGTCCAAGACATCCCTGCAGTATTCTAACTAGCGGTTAAAAGAACTAAAGTAAATAAAGGTCACTATACAATGTGAGTGGAAGGAGTAATTTCCAATGAAATAACTGCATGTTTGAGTTTACCTATGTATACAGGCAACACTGTTGCCTAGCCACAGAACTATCTATCAGTGATGGTGGTTGTAGTTGCTTGTCAATAGAGTACAGTACCAGTCAAATTTTTAGAACACCCACTCATTCAAGCGTTATTCTTTATTTTGACTATTTTCTACATTGTAGAATAATGGTGAAGACATCAGAACTATGAAATAACACATACGGAATCACGTAACCCAAAAAAGTGTTCAGCAAATCAAAATATATTTTATATTTGAGATTCTGAGTAACCACCGTTTGCACACTCTTGGCATTCTCTCAACCAGCTTCATGAGGTAGTCACATGGAATGCATTTTAATAAGGCACATTTGTTAATTGAAAGTTAATTTGTGGAATTTCTTTCCTTCTTTAATGTGTTTGAGCCAATCAGTTGTGTTGTGACATGGTAGGGGTGGTATACAGAAGATAGCCCTATTTGGTAAAATACCAAGTCCATATCATGGCAAGAACAGCTCAAATAAGCAAAGAGAAAAAACAGTCCATCATTACTTTAAGACATGAAGGTCAGTCAATGTGGAACATTTAAAGAAATTCAAAGTTTCTTCAAGTGCAGTCGCAAAAACTATCAAGCGCTATGATGAAACTGTCTCCCATGAGGACCGCCACAGGAAAGGAAGACCCAGAGTTACCTCTGCTGGAGAGGATAAGTTCATTAGAGTTACCAGCCTCCGATTGCAGCCCAAATAAATGCTACACGGAGTTCAAGTAACAGACACATCTCAAAAACTGCGTGAATCAGGCCTTCATGGTCGAATACCGATTATTGGAGGACAAAAAAAGCCGATACCGATTAATCGGCCGATTAATAACAGCAACAAAAATGTTTTATACATACATATATATACATACATATATATATATATATATATATATATATATATATATATATATATATATATATATATATATATATATATATATATATATATATATATATATATACACACACATACAGTGGGGAGAACAAGTATTTGATATACTGCCGATTTTGCAGGTTTTCCTACTTACAAAGCATGTAGAGGTCTGTAATTTTTATCATAGGTACACTTCAACTGTGAGAGACGGAATCTAAAACAAAAATCCAGAAAATCACATTGTATGATTTTTAAGTAATTAATTTGCATTTTATTGCATGACATAAGTATTTGATCACCTACCAACCAGTAAGAATTCCGGCTCTCACAGACCTGTTAGTTTTTCTTTAAGAAGCCCTCCTGTTCTCCACTCATTACCTGTATTAACTGCACCTGTTTGAACTCGTTACCTGTATAAAAGACACCTGTCCACACACTCAATCAAACAGACTCCAACCTCTCCACAATGGCCAAGACCAGAGAGCTGTGTAAGGACATCAGGGATAAAATTGTAGACCTACACAAGGCTGGGATGGGCTACAGGACAATAGGCAAGCAGCTTGGTGAGAAGGCAACAACTGTTGGCGCAATTATTAGAAAATGGAAGAAGTTCAAGATGACGGTCAATCACCCTCGGTCTGGGGCTCCATGCAAGATCTCACCTCGTGGGGCATCAATGATCATGAGGAAGGTGAGGGATCAGCCCAGAACTACACGGCAGGACCTGGTCAATGACCTGAAGAGAGCTGGGACCACAGTCTCAAAGAAAACCATTAGTAACACACTACGCCGTCATGGATTAAAATCCTGCAGCGCACGCAATGTCCCCCTGCTCAAGCCAGCGCATGTCCAGGCCTGTCTGAAGTTTGCGAATGACCATCTGGATGATCCAGAGGAGGAATGGGAGAAGTTCATGTGGTCTGATGAGACAAAAATAGAGCTTTTTGGTCTAAACTCCACTCGCCGTGTTTGGAGGAAGAAGAAGGATGAGTACAACCCCAAGAACACCATCGCAACCGTGAAGCATGGAGGTGGAAATATCATTCTTTGGGGATGCTTTTCTGCAAAGGGGACAGGACGACTGCACCGTATTGAGGGGAGGATGGATGGGGCCATGTATCGCGAGATCTTGGCCAACAACCTCCTTCCCTCAGTAAGAGCATTGAAGATGGGTCGTGGCTGGGTCTTCAGCATGACAACGACCCGAAACACACAACCAGGGCAACTAAGGAGTGGCTCCGTAAGAAGCATCTCAAGGTCCTGGAGTGGCCTAGCCAGTCTCCAGACCTGAACCCAATAGAACATCTTTGGAGGGAGCTGAAAGTCCGTATTGCCCAGCGCCAGCCCCGAAACCTGAAGGATCTGGAGAAGGTCTGTATGGAGGAGTGGGCCAAAATCCCTGCTGCAGTGTGTGTAAACCTAGTTAAGAACTACAGGAAACGTATGATCTCTGTAATTGCAAACAAAGGTTTCTGTACCAAATATTAAGTTCTGCTTTTCTGATGTATCAAATACTTATGTCATGCAATAAAATGCAAATTAATTACTTAAAAATCATACAATGTGATTTTCTGGATTTTTGTTTTAGATTCCGTCTCTCACAGTTGAAGTGTACCTATGATAAAAATTACAGACCTCTACATGCTTTGTAAGTAGGAAAACCTGCAAAATCGGCAGTGTATCAAATACTTGTTCTCCCCACTGTATATAGCCCAAATAGGGCTATATAGGGCTATGTGTATTATATATAAAATACATTTTTGTAATAATTTACACATTTTTGTAATAATGACAACTGCAACAATACTGAATGAACACTTTTATTTTAACTTAATATAATACATAAATACACACACACACAGCTCTGAAGTGACAATGATACTGAAGAGTCTGCTTAGGAGACAAATACTCAACTGTTTGAATAAAAATAGAGTAAGTTACCTGTGATGAAAGTTGAAAACAAAAACTGTCATTTCTATATGCAGGAAATCCTATTTTAAAAATGGGCATGGTAAGAATTGACGACCAAAGTGCGAGTCATAATTCCCATGACACCTTCTAGCAAAATCTGAAAAGCGGTGCCTTCATTTATTTCATAGGATATTTTTTGATTCACTTAAAATAAGGTCTGTGTTTCGTGTAGGCTAACACCACCTTGCCAATTTTATAACTGTGTAGATATTCATAGGACAAGGTAACTCTGATAAGTGAAGATCATTTTTTTGTAGAGTGGATTTATGAAAATATGTTGACAAACGTTTCCTTATCCTAGTGAGATTTACAAGGGTATCAAAACGTTGAGGCGGTTTAAGCCTGCACGAAACACAGACCTTATTTGAAGTAGATCAAGACATTCTCTATGGAAGACATGAACGGTAAAATAACGAAGGAACCTCTTTCAAGTTCAGCCGCAAGTTATTACAGGAATTATAACGCGTCGACTATTTCTCTCTAAACCATATACCTTTGACTAATCCGGAAACTATCACCTCGAAAACAAAACGCTTATTCCGTTCCGTATTTTATCTAACGGGTGGCATCCATGAGTCTAAATATTCCTGTTACATTGCACAACCTTCAATGTTATGTCATAATTACGTAAAAATCTGGCAAATAGGTTCGCAAAGAGCCAGGCGGCCCAAACTGTTGCATACACCCTGACTCTACGTGCAATGAACGCAAGAGAAATGACAATTTCACCTGGTTAATATTGCCTGCTAACCTGGATTTATTTTAGCTAAATATGCAGGTTTAAAAATACACTGCTCAAAAAAATAAAGGGAACACTTAAACAACACAATGTAACTCCAAGTCAATCACACTTCTGTGAAATCAAACTGTCCACTTAGGAAGCAACACTGATTGACAATAAATTTCACATGCTGTTGTGCAAATGGAATAGACAACAGGTGGAAATTATAGGCAATTAGCAAGACACCCCCAATAAAGGAGTGGTTCTGCAGGTGGTGACCACAGACCACTTCTCAGTTCCTATGCTTCCTGGCTGATGTTTTGGTCACTTTTGAATGCTGGCGGTGCTTTCACTCTAGTGGTAGCATGAGACGGAGTCTACAACCCACACAAGTGGCTCAGGTAGTGCAGCTCATCCAGGATGGCACATCAATGCGAGCTGTGGCAAGAATGTTTGCTGTGTCTGTCAGCGTAGTGTCCAGAGCATGGAGGCGCTACCAGGAGACAGGCCAGTACATCAGGAGACGTGGAGGAGGCCGTAGGAGGGCAACAACCCAGCAGCAGGACCGCTACCTCCGCCTTTGTGCAAGGAGGAGCACTGCCAGAGCCCTGCAAAATGACCTCCAGCAGGCCACAAATGTGCATGTGTCTGCTCAAACGGTCAGAAACAGACTCCATGAGGGTGGTATGAGGGCCCGAAGCCCACAGGTGGGGGTTGTGCTTACAGCCCAACACCGTGCAGGACGTTTGGCATTTGCCAGAGAACACCAAGATTGGCAAATTCGCCATTGGCGCCCTGTGCTCTTCACAGATGAAAGCAGGTTCACACTGAGCACATGTGACAGACATGACAGAGTCTGGAGACGCCGTGGAGAACGTTCTGCTGCCTGCAACATCCTCCAGCATGACCGGTTTGGCGGTGGGTCAGTCATGGTGTGGGGTGGCATTTCTTTGGGGGGCCGCACAGCCCTGCATGTGCTCGCCAGAGGTAGCATGACTGCCATTAGGTACCGAGATGAGATCCTCCGACCCCTTGTGAGACCATATGCTGGTGCGGTTGGCCCTGGGTTCCTCCTAATGCAAGACAATGCTAGACCTCATGTGGCTGGAGTGTGTCAGCAGTTCCTGCAAGAGGAAGGCATTGATGCTATGGACTGGCCCGCCCGTTCCCCAGACCTGAATCCAATTGAGCACATCTGGGACAACATGTCTCGCTCCATCCACCAACGCCACGTTGCACCACAGACTGTCCAGGAGTTGGCGGATGCTTTAGTCCAGGTCTGGGAGGAGATCCTTCAGGAGACCATCCGCCACCTCATCAGGAGCATGCCCAGGCGTTGTAGGGAGGTCATACAGGCATGTGGAGGCCACACACACTACTGAGCCTCATTTTGACTTGTTTTAAGGACATTACATCAAAGTTGGATCAGCCTGTAGTGTGGTTTTCCACTTTAATTTTGAGTGTGACTCCAAATCCAGACCTCCATGGGTTGATTAATTTGATTTCCATTGATAATTTTTGTGTGATTTTGTAGTCAGCACATTCAACTATGTAAAGAAAAAAGTATTTAAAAAGAATGTTTCATTCATTCAGATCTAGGATGTGTTATTTTACTGTTCCCTTAAATTTTTTGAGCCGTGTATATACTTGTGTATTGATTTTAAGAAAGGCGTTGATGTTTATGGTTAAGTACACATTGGAGCAATGATAGTCATTGATTGATTGTTTTTATAAGATAAGTTTAATGCTAGCTAGCAATTTACCTTAGCTTACTGCATTCGCGTAACAGGCAGGCTCCTCGTGGAGTGCAATGTAATCAGGTGTTAGAGCATTGGACTAGTTAACTGTAAGGTTGCAAGATTGGATCCCCCGAGCTGACAAGATTAAAAATCTGTCCTAGGCCGTCATTGAAAAAAACAACAACAAAAAACTTGAAATCGGCGCCCAAAAATATCGATTTCCGATTGTTATGAAAACTTGAAATCGGCCCCGATTAATCAGCAATTCCGTTTAATCGGTCGACCTCTAAAAGAAACCACTACTAAAGGACCCCAATAAGAAGAACTTTGCTTGGGCCAAGAAACACAAGCAATGGACATTAGACCAGTGGAAATCTGTCCTTTGGTCTGATGAGTCCAAATTTGAGATTTTTTGTTCCAACCGCCATGTCTTTGTGAGACGCAGAGTAGATGAACGGATGACCTCTGCATGTGTGGTTCCGCCAGTGAAGTATGGAGGAGGTGGTGTGATGGTGCTTTGCTGGTGACACTGTTGGTGATTTATTTAGAATTCAAGGCACACTTAACCAGCATATCTACCACAGCATTCTTCAGCGATACGCCATCCCATCTGGTTTGCACTTAGTGGGACTATCATTTGTTTTTCAACAGGACAATGACCCAAAACTCACCTCCTGGCTGCGTAAGGGTTATTTGACCAAGAAGGAGAGTGAAGGTGCTGCATCAGATTACCTGGCCTTCACAATCATCTGACCTGAACCCAATTGAGATGGTTTGGGATGAGTTGGACCGCAGAGTGAAGGAAAAGAAGCCAACAAGTGCTCAGCAATCCTCATTAAGCTGGTTGAGAGAATGCCAAGTGTGCAAAGCTGTCATTAAACCAAAGGGTGGCTACTTTGAAGAATCTCAAATATATTTTGATTTGCTTAATCCTTTTTCTTTACTACATGATTCCATATGTGTTATTTCATAGTTTGATGTCTTCACTATTATTCTGCAATAGTAAAAATAAAGAAAAACCCTTGAATGAGTAGGTGTGTCCAAAATTTTGACTGGTACTGTACGTGATGCTGACGTGTTTGAAGTTGTGGATGTATAGTACAATCCAACAGGTAGGTAGCCTATCATTATGTCCATTCAGTATGTGATGCTAATACCTACGTTCACGTGATGAGTTGTGGGTGTGTATAGCGTCAGTATAAGGGTGTGTGTGAATAGCGCCAGGTTGTGTGTGTGTGAATAGCGCCAGGTTGTGTGTGTGTGTGTGTGTATAGCATCAGGGTGTGTGTGGTGTGTGAATAGCATCAGGATGTGTGTGGTGTGTGAATAGCATCAGGATGTGTGTGTGTGTGTGTGTATAGCATCAGGATGTGTGTGTGTGTGTGGATAGCATCAGGGTGTGTGTATAGCATCAGGGTGTGTGTGTGTGTGTGTATATATAGCGTCAGTATAAGGTCAGTTCCTAAACAGAGTATTATTCTAAACAGAGCATTAGAGGAGTGTCCTGTGAGGGCGTTAGCCGCTGGGTACCTGCTGCTGTTCAGCCATGGAGTGGATGTTGCTGAAGGAGGGGTGGCTGTGCTGGCTCGACATGGTTGGCTCAGCGGGGGAGAAGCCCAAGGCGGCAGGCTGGCAGAGGGTAGAGGAGGGGGGCTTGCATCCTGAGCTGCTTCCACCTTCGCAGGATAGACGTTGAGATGGAGGGAAGGGGGAGAAAGGACGACAAGAGGGGGAGAGGTTTTTAGAAAAAATACATCGACATGAAGCTTCCTAACTCATCATACATACACTGGCACTGCCGTGGGTGTGGGCACGAGCACTGCACTGCAGAGGAGAAGCACACATGTGCTCTCTCACACACCCTTCTTGGCTGTTCTTTGAAGTCACACACATACACCCTATCAAGGATGTAGAGCAAGAGGGTAGGGTGGCTACTTAGTAGGGTACCACTCCACAGGGCCATTTAGCTCACTGTCAGAAAGATCATACAAATAATGGTGGCGTGAAATATCTCTATGCAAGAGGGTGTCCTGTTTCAGTAGAAAAAGCATTAGCTTTTTCTACTGAAGGTCAACCTGACAAAGCCGGTGTGTCTGTGAGTGTATATGTGTGTGTGTGTGTGTGTGTGAGTGAGTCTGTGAGTGTGTGACAGAGAGAAAGATATAAGAGACCTTTGTGGAGGTCAGTAGTCCAGATTGTCACACCTCAAAACCAGGAGGACATTTCCAAGCAGAACTCTTTCACTGCAACTCCTGCTTTTATATGAAAAGAGAAAGGAGAGGTGGCTTCTCACAAGATATAGAAGATGGAACTTAACCAAAACCATTTTTGTTGCTGAATGCTGTGAGCACTAAAATCTTCTGATTCTATCAAGGGAGCTAGCAAAGATGGACAATGTGGGTTAAAGCTTCAATGGGACAAACCAATGTGTGACAAGACTGTTGCATCATCCTACGAAAAAATGACGAGTCACTGTTTAGTGTGCTGCTTTGCTTTGTCATTAAGTTCCACCAGACTTGTTTTTCTGTCAGAATCCCAGGTTCAACTTGACTGAGATTCTCTGCAGTCTTGAGACTTTGCTTTGCCTGCAGTTTGACTGCAGTCGAGCTAAAATCATGGCTGGAACACAGCAGGCTTGGTAAGAGCAGTCCAGTGTGGGGTTGACAGTGCCGCACGCTCAAGCCTGATTTCCACCAAAGCCAAGACACAGCAGTTCGGACCGCTGGCTCCTGGGTAAACCTTGGCCTCTGCAGAATTTTGAACTCACTCACTTAGCTTAAGGGGGGCTGGTCGCTTGTACAAAAACAAAAAACATCCGCCAGTGGCTCAGCAAACCAGCCTGGAAACTCATTCCACTGGCATTAAACACATACGGAGTCAGACCACGCTTTGACCTAGTTGTGGATGGTAGAAGGTTTACGACAAGATGTTCATCCTGGTTGTTCTAAGTTAAAGTTTGAATCAAATTTAAGTTCAGACCCGGGTTTCCGTTAGCCTGTAATAGACGGCTTTTAGCCAATAAAAAAAAGAAAGAAAAGCTGGTGAATAAAATTTGGCGTCGGCCAAAACATTGAAAACTAATGCTTTTTAGCCTATTCATTGATGGAAATACCAGTCGATGGAAATACATTTGACTGGTCATGCTTATCGGTCTATTAGGTTAATTTGCATAATTTAGTGGAATTAAATTGGCAGTACATTGGTTATGTATCATATTTATCACACACGTACAGATACAGAGAGGAGAATCTGTCAGACAGCGCGAGAACTGCTGCTACAGCAGCTCAAACAGAAAATGCATAGGCAACGAAAAGCAGGCTTCATCAGCGTGTCACACACCACTTTGCATGAGCTGGAGGCAGTACGCATTTTCAAAACATTTACTTAATTGTTTGAAACATGAACGTTTTACTACCTATGAGGCATGTCTTACCTTGCCTCAAAAAAGCCTAGCCAAAATTAGACAACTTTTCTTTCATTGTCCAGTAGCCAAAGGCACAATACTAGTCATATTAGCAACCCGTGCTAGTTGTTGCATATTACATTTCCCTCTTTCTTAAATTTCGAACAGATTTGTCCATCTCTGTCACATGAAACCACTCGTATGTGCTTTACGCTTTTGCTGTCTTTCCCGCGAATTGCATTATGGAACAAACATTCGCGCGTAACCTACAACCATGTGTGCTTTGCTGCGCTTATAATGTGAAATAATATTTTTTCAACATTTTAAGCTAAACGTTCTGATCGGTTGCATCAGACTCATTTTCATGTTACCTAGGCCTACTGGTTGTATGAATTTGGGATATATCGTTCCACAACTGTCCCAGAGTCTGTTTGGAATGGGCTATTTCTTTCTCGACAAGCTGACCAGTAAACTTTTCCACTATGGGGATAGTAGATTGACAGGCTAGTGATGTTGCTGTTCGTTACTCTTCTTGTTGGCTGAGGAAAAGTAAACGTGCAGTTATTCTAACATCTTCAAAGTGCACGTCAGAATTCAGTAAGAAGGACGCACATCGTTGCATCCTCCAATTGCACGTTCTGTTAATATGAATTACTATCATTTAAAATGTGATTTCTGTCATTCTGAGGACTGTGGGTGGACTCCCTGATCAGGTTATGCATCCAATGCATATGGTTCCGGTAAATCTCTCAAATGTCCGGTAAATTAAAAATGCTGCCGGTCAAATGTCAAGACGGGGAAATGATGTCCCTTAACTTATACAGTCTGTCCGTCCCCAACTCTGTTCTTCCCTCCAGATGTGAGGAAGATCAAACAGAGGACATGGGGCTCCAATGACCTTACACTACTGAACAGTACCAACAGCATGTCCTGTTCAACGGTTTGGTTACTCTTAGTGCAAACTCTTTCAACACATCTTACAGTGCAATGTCTGATGAAAATCTCAACCACTGTGCTAGTGTCCTGCAAAACCAACAGATTAATTGCACATCTCCAGTAAAGTGCAGAAAAAAATTATATGAAAAGGGGTTAATGAAATTGAGATATTTCACAGCCAATGCTTTTATCACTGGCTTTTAAAGTGAGGAATAACGGGGGTGAAATTTATTAACGACACATTACAACTTGAAATAGCCCGCCGATCAATGGCCGTAGTTTAAACAAAGTGCAAAACAGCACATCTGAGCACCATCGGTCCTGAGGGGTGACTGCACACATTCCATCCAATGATAGGATGAGTCCCAACACCGGCATCAGGAGTGGGCTGAGAGGGAAGGAGGAAACATTACATATGTGACTCATCTCAAACTGCTTTCTTTCTCGGCACAGATACAGAGAGAAAGAAAGAAACACAGACACAAATATTTATCATATTTCTTATTGTTGTTGCATTGTCGAGAAGGAACCTGCAAGTAAGCACTTCGTTGAACAGTGTATGCCATGTGTATCCTGTACATACTACCACTAATAAAACTTTAAAACACACACAGTATGTTTATATGTACACTAATAATTCAATATTAAACTGATTATGTCAGTAGGCAGATCATTTTCTGAGCAATCTTTTTAATTATTAGGACATGTGAACACCGACATTCCAGCGGTGTCTTTGATCTGCACATGTGCTAGCACCAGCAGGGCGAGCCTCCCTCTGTAGCCAGAGTGAAGTGTGTTTGGAACAACAATATATGCGTTTTAGAAGTCGTTTTCACATACAATTTTTGTCCGAATTCAAAATGAAATATGCTCGCTGTGGTAGAACATTTATTTTCAGGTAGCCTGATCTCAGATGTGTCCATATAAACAGTATTATTAGGGAAATCCTTCTTCTTGCAAAGCATGTAAACGTTTTAATCAAACTATTATATTAATCTGACTATCCACAATAAATTGCATTATTGTGTGCATGTAACCGCACTCACACAGACCTGTATCAAAAGCTTACAGGGCTACAGTTAATCAGCCTTTCAGATCAATACGACAACGTTCTACAGCAAAGACTGTTTAATAAATCTCCATCAGCATTGGACATGCATTGTGAGAGGTTAACAATACAACCCAGCTTTAAAATGGTCAACTAAATAGGACAGCTGCACCTGCAATGTTGTGGTTTTATGCTACAGTAATGACTGTAGATGCACTGGAATCAGAATTGCAAAGCAGTAGAAAACCGGTCTACAAAAAACAGAAGAGAAATTTCATAACGCACGGAAACTGCTGTTGTTATGAGAGGCCTTGTTCTGCCCTGGCCTCAGTTGGGAGGGATATGACGATAGTTATGAGGGCTATCTGCCGAGCACTGAGAAATGTCACACTGTGCCTTTAAATGCTGAAGTGAACACATTGAGAACTTCCTGAGTGTGACACCCCCTTCCTCTCTAGCTGCTCATTGGCTGCTAGTATCCAAGGGCCGGGCGGCGAGGTCTCTATAAATAAACCTGGTAGCTTGTGCTGTATCAGCAACCCTTCCCACAATGCCGCTCTCGCCCTCCCTCTTTCCTCCTCTATTTCGCTCTGCATGTTACCTCTCTCTCTCTCTCCGCCAGTCTCTCTCGCTCTCCGCCAGTCTCTCTCGCTCTCCGCCTCCCCCAGTCTCTCTCGCTCTCCGCCTCCCCCAGTCTCTCTCGCTCTCCGCCTCCCCCAGTCTCTCTCGCTCTCCGCCTCCCCCAGTCTCTCTCGCTCTCCGCCTCCCCCAGTCTCTCTCGCTCTCCGCCTCCCCCAGTCTCTCTCGCTCTCCGCCTCCCCCAGTCTCTCTCGCTCTCCGTCTCCCCCATTCTCTCTCGCTCTCCGTCTCCCCCATTCTCTCTCGCTCTCCGTCTCCCCCATTCTCTCTCGCTCTCCGTCTCCCCCAGTCTCTCTCGCTCTCCGTCTCCCCCAGTCTCTCTCGCTCTCCGTCTCCCCCAGTCTCTCTCCCTCTCCCCCAGTCTCTCTCGCTCTCCGTCTCCCCCAGTCTCTCTCGCTCTCCGTCTCCCCCAGTCTCTCTCCCTCTCCGTCTCCCCCAGTCTCTCTCCCTCTCCGTCTCCCCCAGTCTCTCTCCCTCTCCGTCTCCCCCAGTCTCTCTCCCTCTCCGTCTCCCCCAGTCTCTCTCCCTCTCCCCCAGTCTCTCCGTCTCCCCCAGTCTCTCTCCCTCTCCGTCTCCCCCAGTCTCTCTCCCTCTCCCCCAGTCTCTCCGTCTCCCCCAGTCTCTCTCCCTCTCCGTCTCCCCCAGTCTCTCTCCCTCTCCGTCTCCCCCAGTCTCTCTCCCTCTCCGTCTCCCCCAGTCTCTCTCCCTCTCCGTCTCCCCCAGTCTCTCTCCCTCTCCGTCTCCCCCAGTCTCTCTCCCTCTCCGTCTCCCCCAGTCTCTCTCCCTCTCCGTCTCCCCCAGTCTCTCTCCCTCTCCGTCTCCCCCAGTCTCTCTCCCTCTCCGTCTCCCCCAGTCTCTCTCCCTCTCCGTCTCCCCCAGTCTCTCTCCCTCTCCGTCTCCCCCAGTCTCTCTCCCTCTCCGTCTCCCCCAGTCTCTCTCCCTCTCCGTCTCCCCCAGTCTCTCTCCCTCTCCGTCTCCCCCAGTCTCTCTCCCTCTCCGTCTCCTCCAGTCTCTCTCCCTCTCCCCCAGTCTCTCTCGCTCTCCGTCTCCCCCAGTCTCTCTCCCTCTCCGTCTCCCCCAGTCTCTCTCCCTCTCCGTCTCCCCCAGTCTCTCTCCCTCTCCGTCTCCCCCAGTCTCTCTCCGTCTCCTCCAGTCTCTCTCCCTCTCCCCCAGTCTCTCTCGCTCTCCGTCTCCCCCAGTCTCTCTCGCTCTCCGTCTCCCCCAGTCTCTCTCCCTCTCCGTCTCCCCCAGTCTCTCTCCCTCTCCGTCTCCCCCAGTCTCTCTCCCTCTCCGTCTCCCCCAGTCTCTCTCCCTCTCCGTCTCCCCCAGTCTCTCTCCCTCTCCGTCTCCCCCAGTCTCTCTCCCTCTCCGTCTCCCCCAGTCTCTCTCCCTCTCCGTCTCCCCCAGTCTCTCTCCCTCTCCGTCTCCCCCAGTCTCTCTCCCTCTCCGTCTCCCCCAGTCGCTCTCCCTCTCCCCCAGTCTCTCTCCCTCTCCCCAGTCTCTCTCCCTCTCCCCCAGTCTCTCTCCCTCTCCCCCAGTCTCTCTCCCTCTCCCCCAGTCTCTCTCCCTCTCCCCCAGTCTCTCTCCCTCTCCCCCAGTCTCTCTCCCTCTCCCCCAGTCTCTCTCCCTCTCCCCCAGTCTCTCTCCCTGTCCCCCAGTCTCTCTCCCTGTCCCCCAGTCTCTCTCCCTGTCCCCCAGTCTCTCTCCCTCTCCCCCAGTCTCTCTCCCTCTCCCCCAGTCTCTCTCCCTCTCCCCCAGTCTCTCTCCCTCTCCCCCAGTCTCTCTCCCTCTCCCCCAGTCCCTCTCCCTCTCCCCCAGTCCCTCTCCCTCTCCCCCAGTCTCTCTCCCTCTCCCCCAGTCTCTCTCCCTCTCCCCCAGTCTCTCTCCCTCTCCCCCAGTCTCTCTCCCTCTCCCCCAGTCTCTCTCCCTCTCCCTCAGTCTCTCTCTCTCTCTCCCAGTCTCTCTCTCTCTCTCTACCCCAGTCTCTCTCTCTCTCTCTCTACCCCCAGTCTCTCTCTCTCTCTCTCCCCCAGTCTCTCCCCCAGTCTCTCTCCCCCAGTCTCTCTCCCCCAGTCTCTCTCCCCCAGTCTCTCTCCGTCTCCCCCAGTCTCTCTCCGTCTCCCCCAGTCTCTCTCGCTCTCCCCCAGTCTCTCTCGCTCTCCCCCAGTCTCTCTCCCTCTCCGTCTCCCCCAGTCTCTCTCCCTCTCCCCCAGTCTCTCTCCCTCTCCGTCTCCCCCAGTCTCTCTCCCTCTCCGTCTCCCCCAGTCTCTCTCCCTCTCCGTCTCCCCCAGTCTCTCTCCCTCTCCGTCTCCCCCAGTCTCTCTCCCTCTCCGTCTCCCCCAGTCTCTCTCCCTCTCCGTCTCCCCCAGTCTCTCTCCCTCTCCGTCTCCCCCAGTCTCCGTCTCCCTCTCCGTCTCCCCCAGTCTCCGTCTCCCCCAGTCTCTCTCCCTCTCCGTCTCCCCCAGTCTCTCTCCGTCTCCCCCAGTCTCTCTCCCTCTCCGTCTCCCCCAGTCTCTCTCCGTCTCCCCCAGTCTCTCTCCCTCTCCGTCTCCCCCAGTCTCTCTCCCTCTCCGTCTCCTCCAGTCTCTCTCCCTCTCCCCCAGTCTCTCTCCCTCTCCGTCTCCCCCAGTCTCTCCCTCTCCGTCTCCCCCAGTCTCTCTCCCTCTCCGTCTCCCCCAGTCTCTCTCCCTCTCCCCCAGTCTCTCTCCCTCTCCCCCAGTCTCTCTCCCTCTCCCCCAGTCTCTCTCCCTCTCCCCCAGTCTCTCTCCCTCTCCCCCAGTCTCTCTCCCTCTCCGTCTCCCCCAGTCCCTCTCCCTCTCCCCCAGTCCCTCTCCCTCTCCCCCAGTCCCTCTCCCTCTCCCCCAGTCCCTCTCCCTCTCCCCCAGTCCCTCTCCCTCTCCCCCAGTCTCTCTCCCTCTCCCCCAGTCTCTCTCCCTCTCCCCCAGTCTCTCTCCCTCTCCCCCAGTCTCTCTCCCTCTCCCCCAGTCTCTCTCCCTCTCCCCCAGTCTCTCTCCCTCTCCCCCAGTCTCTCTCCCTCTCCCCCAGTCTCTCTCCCTCTCCCCCAGTCTCTCTCCCTCTCCCCCAGTCTCTCTCCCTCTCCCCCAGTCTCTCTCCCTCTCCCCCAGTCTCTCTCCCTCTCCCCCAGTCCCTCTCCCTCTCCCCCAGTCTCTCTCCCTCTCCCCCAGTCTCTCTCGCTCTCTGTCTCCCCCAGTCTCTCTCGCCTAATCGGCCAAAGCACTCACACAAATGTTGTCTCTAATGGGGCTGGATATTAATAAAATATAGTAGGTAAGGGCACACAGCCATCTATAGACAGACACACAGGTGTACTGCACAGGGTAAAATTCATCCTCACTTATGCAAGAGTCAAATCGGACTGGGTTAAATATATACATACTAAAGTAATCATTTACACCAATTAACCGTGCATGGACCATGAGGTATCCCACCCCACCCCTCTACAGCTGACCAAATACAGCTGCCAATCAGGGTGTCACCATAGCAACAGACTAGCCCACTCCCTGTCTCCAAGGAACAGGAATGAAATGGGGTGGGGTGTGTAAGGCCAACAGCTGAACCCACCGTCCCTTCCCCCTCCCTGGCCCTGTCGACCCCTCTTATACCCTGTTAGGGTAACGGGAGCAGTGGTGCCACCAAGCCAAAGTTGGACACAGAGCAAAAGGCGGGGGGGGGGGGGGGGCTATGGAATGATGGAAGGAAGGGATAGAGTGGAGGTAAAGAGGCAGGTCTGTATGCTCCCATTCAGGCAATGACACTGTGGATGCCTGGCTGGTACACTGACACACTAACAACACTAACAACACACTCACCGCCACAACACGGGCAAGGAGGACCACCGTCATCTCTCCACTGTCCGGTCAGGATCTCCAAGCTCTCATACAGGCACACCTGACAGAGCCAGGTAACAGGCAGGTAATGCAGTACCGTTAGAGCTCCCTCTGTGAATGGTAAGATCACCTTGAACTTTGAAGACAGCAACTCATTCACAATGCTGCCAACAAGTTACTTCAGTGTTTAGCACAAGAGTAAATAGAACACTTTTCCTTCTGTCACGCTGACGACAGCCAGACTACTTTCCTGACTGATCATGTCCATTGTCAGTGGTCACAAGAGAAGGCACCACTGTCTATAGAAAGTTCCAAAAGCTAAATCTTCTTCTAGAACTGTCTCTGAGCTGACCTCGTGCAGGGTGCAGACCCGGCGAGGGAGAGTGGCAGGGGAAGCTAAGCCCATGCCCTCGTGGTGCCGACTGTGTCTGGGCCAGGTCAGGTCACTAAGGACACTCATTCTCCTCTCTCCCTCCATGGCCGGCTCGCTGGCACTGAGGGACAGGCACAGCTGAGACACAGATACTGCGCACTCTGACACTGCACTTTTCAGGCCCAGACTGTGAAAGAGTGTGAAAGGGGGGGGTGTGAGAGCAAGACTGGCTGCTTGTACATCACTTGTACATCACTTGTACATCATGAATATGACATTCCATCTGTCATGTCATGTTCTATGTCATACCGTACCTGTGTGTCCCTCCTGTCCCTCCACACGACATCTCTAGTTGTCCAGAATCTCAGTATGTCCCTCAATGTAAAGGCTCTGGACCCTCAGTATACTGACCCTGACCATTAGCTTCTTCTCAAAGGTCAAATGTCATACTATTGCGTCTACATACCGGGCAACAATCCAATCAGAACACAGCGGTAATGTCCGCTTCCAGCCTGCACTGCCCGACATGATTGCTGCATCAGATCATTGTCATGACATGACTGGCTTGTACATCTGGTCATTGTCAATCACTGGATACAATCCAACAGGATAAAGACAGGCCGGAGGGAAGTAGCATCATATGACCGATCACAGTAGTTTGATAAAGGAGGAAGTTCTGGGCATTCCCTGGAAGTGTGAGCCATCCTATGGAGTGGACTGACTGACGATTAGGTCAGGAAAAACTCCTTATTCTCCTGGTGACAATCTCCACCTGCCAATGCCCAGACACCAGCTAAACCTCCTCATATCACTGGCCTGCTCACAGCGCCGGCCGGCGGGCAGCAACAGAGTGCTTTATTTATTTGAGAGCAGCTCAAATAATTATCCTCTACCCCAACACCCCCAATGAACTTTAGACAGTCAGCCCCTCAAAGCTGAGTCAGACTGAAAGCAATAAATAACACCCATCTGGGTCGACCTCTAATCAAACAGTGACACTGGTAAATTGAGCGCTCACACAGTACATACAAATATAACTAAATCCTCTCCCAAATGCAATGGGAGAAGAGGGCCGACGACAGCCCTGGTACAGGACGATTTGTGGCCGTGGTACTTTCTGGGCTCTGGCTCGACAACTTCTACTACAGAGAGAGCTAGTACGGATGAGGATGTGCTTAGTACCCAAATGCCCATCTTGTCAGCAACGACTGAAGCTAATCTGCTGCCTGAAACCCCTGATGGCACATAGGGTGGCACAACAGAAGGTATCAAACACACACACAACGTCATGCAAGCTTTCCCATGCCTCTTGGGTCAGGTGGCCATGTTTGTTATTGTTTCCAAAAACGTAGCAACCTACAGCCGCTCACCTACACCACTCCCCCTTTCCCAATAAGTTTCAACTGTGACCCAAAGAACCTTAAATTCTCACCCCCTTTTGAGAAGGGCTTGTTCACATCTTAGGACGGCTGCAGGTTCTCCTCAGCTCTGGACTAACTCATTAGACTGTCTAATCGATCTCAGTGTGACCAAGCTCCTTTGGTAGGCAGCAGCCTGGGCATGTCGAGAGAGATGAGTCGAGAGTCGAGAGAGATGGAGAGAAGCACGGGAGAGTTTGCTTGCTAAATGTTTTATGTGCTTTCCATGATGGAAGTGGCTGTGTCAGCGTGGATACTGTGAGTTATGCGCAGCAGGGGGAGGCCGGGGGGGGTTTGTTTGTCTGCCAAAAGATGTCGGACGGCTGGACCACCGCTTGGTCACGCAGATGCAGGCTACAAGCACACTGAGCTCTGCTTCTGCTGCACAATAAATGTTTTCCTTTCAAACTTGCGTCATCAAAGGGGGTGTTGGGGAGGGAAGGTTTAGAGGAGGTCGAAGGGGTGGTAAACTAACACAATGTATAACTTAAAATTAAACCAAATTGTTTGCACTCATGACTATTGGTTTCAAATACATTTTCAGCCAACTTAAAAGCAAATACTTTATCAATTTATTGTACCAAATCAACCTGCAAGGTTGCTGGCCAACTAGCCTGCTAACGTTAACCCTACTAGCCTGCTAAGGTTAGCCCTACCAGGCTGCTAACGTTACCTTAGCACTACGAGTCAGCCAGTTGCTATTAACAACTAGCTTATAGCTACATCAAAGTAAACCAAAGTTTTAGAAATACATAACGCCATCTAACCAGTTATCAAAGAATGCTAGCTATATGCAGTTATCTTAGCCAGCAAGCTAACTAGAGAGCTAATGTTAGAGAACATGCCCGAAAAGTTGACAAAACAAAAAGGAGAACAGACAAGCCCATTGCACGAAGGCACTAGAGCCTGCCGTGTCCATGGCCGTACGTGCCCCATCTACTTCTTGTTCACGTCACACTTCCTGTGATTGGTGGATTGTAGGTCACCACCGCCAACACATGGTCTGGAATTGAATTACATGCTAGCATGGCTAGTGGCTAACGTTAGCCAGCTTTAGATGGCTACTGAGCAAGCATACAAACTCAATAGCACAGCATATATCCTCCAAATGACTGAGAAATAGTGCATTGTAGGAAGTTTAGAAGTTATCCAGGAATAAGGTAATAAATATGTAATAACCCAAAAACATAACTATGTTTGTACTTGTAAGTAACCAGATCATGACTCCAACTAAGTCTCTGACCACACTGTTACATTGGTGAGTAAAAACTCATGCTTCCTACCCTTTAACGTGTTTAACTAGTGTGAAGCGAAACACCACCACAACACAAATCTCCTCAACCCTCCCCCACCACAAACACTTAGCCTACGTACTCGCCTCCCTAACAATATCTAGTCCACACATCCCTTGCTTCATCACCAGTCTAAAAGTCACAGCCACAGAAAAGGACAAACTTACTTTCCCCCTTAGCTACATTCTGAGGGAGATGGAGGGGTGAAGCCTAAAGGGCCATTTTGACAGACTTGGGAGCGTTGCAGAGGTCCCCCCTAACCAGCTAAGCTACAACAACAAGGATACTCAATCCAGACTGATTTATTGGACGGTGCATTTGTTTACTTCCACATGAATCACATTCCACAGAGTGGGACAATCTCAAGGGACAGCAGTTTATATAGCACCACTCCACCACCACCTCCTCTACACCAGAGGAGGCTGGTGGGAGGAGCTATAGGAGGACAGGCTCATTGTAACAGCCACCTGCCACTAACTGTAACCACACAAAACACAACACAGTCCAACAGGCAATACTGTCTGGGGATCTTGTTAACACAGCAATCAAGAGCATTGATTACATCACTTCAGTCACATTCTTGGAGGGGGGAATGAATGATAACTTCAGTATCTTGTTTACTGGAAAGTCAGAAAGATAAACATAACTCAACCACAGTAAGCAAGGGGACGAGACGTTTCACCTTTAAACCATAAATTAGTGCAGGAAACAAACAAGATGAAGGGAGGGAAAGGAGCAAAGGGCAGCGGTGAGGTCGTGGGGTTTGTGTGACTGCTTCAGATACCTCTGCTTTCAGTCTCACAGTCCAAACTCCACTAATGGAGGGCCTAACCTGAGATTTGTTTTCTTTCCCCAGCTCTGATATGGCCCTTGTCTTCTCCGTGTGTTTTTCTACTTCTGGAAAAGAAGCTCCCACCATGCCTTTACCTTTGGCCTTAGGCCTAACTATTATCATATCTTCAACATTTCCAGACAGAAAATAAATGAACCAGACAGAGTCACACTTTCTCAAACATTACTTATTTCTCTCCGGCATTTTTCAGACAGTTAAATCAAATGTTATTTGTCACATGCTTCGTAAACAACAGGTGTAGACTAACAGTGAAATGCTTACCCAGTTACTCAAGTCAGTAACCTACACACGTCCGCTCAGCCCGCACCACACTGTGAGGATGGAAATAGGCAGCAGAGAAAGAGAGTTGGATACTCAGATAAAAATAACTTAAATTAAAGGGGGAAATAGCTGAAGTCACCCAGATATGTGGGTATAAAGACTGCACTTTCTATTCCTGTCTCACAGAGTCTGATACCTCTTAAAGTCCAGAGAGGAGCTTTGAGTTACAATTGACAACTACAGCCATGTGTTGATTTACAATTAGCCTGCTAAATCGCTGTTACTAGGAAGTGATAATGGCAGCATTGAAAAGTTATGCACTCAGCTGTAAACTTGGACTCAAAGTGTCACCATCTCCCTACCCCCTTCCAATAGAGATAGCAATATTAGGAGTGAGCCCGAGGTCTGGCCAATGAGAAATACTTATGGTTGAGGGGAGGCGGGGCGACTAGATAACTTTCCAACTGCCAAAACATTCTGGCCACCAACTTAGGTAATCACCAAGTCGTTATTTCAGTGCATGATCATTTTTGTTTCTGATCAAGCAGAAACCTTGTTGAATATCGACTAGACTTCTACCAACCATGCTATGACAGACAACAGTAGGTGAGCTAAGTTTCAATGTAACCCCAAGACACCGTGCCCACTTCAGTGGCGGCTCACTGTGTCACGAGAGGGAGTCTCTCAGCGGGGGGATGGGACGACAGGCCAGCGAGGGACACAGACAGTCCTTTCCTGAGCCAAGCTGCAATCCAATTTAAGGCTTATGGGGAGAACCTGCATTAAACTACAGTACACTAAGCAGTCTACAAGGTGAATCCCGTCAGCTATTCAACAAGTGTCCTCCTCGTGCTTCACTCTTCAACCCAACCTTTCTCCTGGCTTCTCAGCCGCATGCCGATAACTCGCTTAAGCTTTAAGGGAAACTCCTGAGATAAACAGCACCATGGAAAGCTGTGACCTTAAAATAAGTGCTACAATGTCAAGCATCAAGGGCACAGCCATGGACAAAATGCATGGCTGACTGTGATTGACCAATGGCAGTGTCAGAGGTGGCTCCATGCTACCATGCTGGACCAGCTGGTCAGACTGGGATCAGTGGGGGTGGTGGCTGGTGTGGTCGTCCTCGTAGAAGCTTTAGATTGCTTGCTTGAAAACTTTCTTAAAAATGGGCCAATTAAGTAATTTATATCTAAAGAGCATTAAGTGGATAAATGATTGACGGACAATTGAATTCCCTTCTTGAGCCAGTGCCGGAACTGGGAAAGAATGGGAAACCCCTATACAAATAAATAATCAAATGAAAGGATAAACCGATAAACCCCAAACTCAGTATTCATTCATGCCTTCATCTACCCCCATCCCCAACTCTCCCTCCACTTCCACCTTTATTATTCCGTCCATTGAATAGGCATCATCATCTCCACAAGCTGCTTCCTGTACTAAACACAGACCTTGCTATTCACTGCCTGAATATCACCACACTAAGGTATCTTTGTCATTAATAAAACAGGCTACATCCTCTGTAATAACACAACAATAAGCCTGGTGTTCAAAAGTAGTTTGAACCCCTGCACCTGTAGGTCCAGGTGTTGCTTTTGATTGACCTGTATTGATCCAGCAGGTCCAGACAGTGAGAATCCATCTAAAACAGTTAGATACTGTGAAACGTGACAGAACATAAGATGTGCAATTCCCCAGGGGCAGGGATTCCGTGAGGCACTTGACTTGTACAGCAACAACATAAATCTGTCATGATACTCATAAAATAAACTGTGAATTGCCCAAATGTCAAATATTATGTAACCCTGTGAAACTTTAAGGGAATCTCCACAACAGAGGTGATAGAAACATAATCTAAGAATTAAAAATATGCATCAGACCCCAAGAAAGGATAGGTGGAGAAGGGCCCCATCACAGGCTTTGAGGTTTAACACTCAGATCAATAAAGTTGTTTTGCAACCACACGCACGGACTGTGGATCTCCCAAGTTCGCTAGGATTTCCCAGCTGCCGGGCTGTCATGGTAAAACACGCTCTAGTGTGAACCACACGACTCGTACAAGTAGAGCACAGCTGTGCAGAACATAAAAGGCATGTGTCCATCCATGGAAACACTGGGACCAAAAGATCAATGGACTCCAGTAGTAAAGCCTGAGCAACAGTAACCTTGAAAGGGAATGAATTTATTCCCACAATTGTTTGAACAAGTGGCTGGAGACAATTGTGGGAAAGGAGAAGGGGAGAGGGGGTTGGCAGGGGTCTCCTAGGTGGAACTCCTCTAGGTGGGGCTTGCTTGAGTTTTTGTGATGAGTATTCCTGGAAATCCCAGGCCCTACTAAAATAAACCTAAAATAAACCTAAAACGACTTAAAATGATAGAGCATAAAAGTTTAACACAGCTATTGTTGAGGTAGTGGTTTTGTCCAACCCGAGGTCCAAAATGAAGCCAGAACAATATGAACAGGTTGAGTCTGTAATTACATCATTGTTATGCCAGTGACAAAACATTTCAATATCTGTATTAGTTCCATTCTACTACGTTAAAACACGTGTACGCTATTCCACCGAAGCGCTCTACAACAATGATGAAAACTGTACTTGATGCATCCATGCGAACAGTAGTAGGACACCGACCAATGGAGCTCTGCAGCTTCAAGTTTAATCCTCCGACTCATATGGAAATAATGGATAGGTCTTTCCCCGATTCTCTCGCCCTCCTCTCATTACGTCATCACTATAATGCTTGCTTCTTTTTTATTTTTGTTTTATTTTTTTTATACACGCAGTTTTGTCATTGTTCATGACTTTTGGAGGAGGATAAGTGCCACAGTGTCATCAACACCCCAGATCGTAGAAACTATGCATGAACAACGCACAAGTCAAAACTGTGCATGAACAATGCTCAAGTCAAAGAGACCAAACTGCTTCAGCTCACAACACCGAACATTTACACGCATTGAACCAACCAAGAGAAACCAGGAAGTTGTGCCATAGGCAGACACTTCTTGATTCAACTCATGCTATAACGAACATCGGTCTTTTCGGTTTGTTTCATACAGGATGAACGTGTAAGGATACACAACACTCATATCTCAACTAAGAGCATTGAGGATATCACATGGTACAAAAGCTCCATGATAACATCCCACAGAGGTGGTGAACCTTTTGGAAGAGAGGGGTTTCACAGAGAACTACACAGGTGATGCAATAGTGACATACTTTACTACTTATAATTCCACACTCATCATTCAAGTATGACAAATAACTATCTTTGCTTAGATTGATCCACTAAAAGTTTACAACACATGTGATTAGTGAGAGCGAGAGTGTGAGTGTTTATGTGCATCAGTATGTTCAAGTAAGAGTGTGTATACTCATTCACAAACCAAAAATATTGGTACTAACTTTTTGTCGGTTTCCGGAGTAGGTGTGACTGAGTTGGTAAGTAGCGACTTTGCTCTGGGTTGTTGATCCAGGATTCAGTCGGCAGATTTGCGACCATTCTGTTAGAAGGCTGTGGCTTCTCCTCCACTGACGAAGTGATCACCATCGGAAACTCTTGTGTGTTGGGCCGCTGTATCCCAGAAATCAAGTCAAAGTTTATAATTTGGGGATTCCAAAATTACTTTGGAAAACTATGAGGATGCATCAAGTGTAGAGTGAAGGGGTAATCCTCGCCTCAGAAATCTTCAGAAATCTCTGCAATTCAGCAATATACATCCAACGACAATAAAACTCAAGTTTGAACCGGAAAGGCAGGTATATATAAGGGTTTCACACAAAAATATTTCTTTGTCAACAATTCAATCCTGAAGTGGTGGAGACATTAGGAACCAACGAAACTAAAAAGGCACCATTAACTTGTTTCCAAAAAAGTTTCACGTCGTCTTTCCTGTTTTCTTTATTACAATGATTCTCTAAGGCAATGAACTGGGTTTCAGGCAACAATACTTATTTATTTCTGACGTAAAAATATAATATAATTATTTAAACTACATATTCTTATATAATTCATAGCTATTTCTTATTTAATATATATATATATATTATATATATATATATATATATTATATATAAAAATATGCTTCTCTGTGTATATGGGGAAGAAAATATTTGGTTACTCAAGTTTGCTTCTTATAAGTGCGGAGTTTCATGCATTATTCCTTGTTGAATTTATTTTTTAATTCCAGTCAAAGATGCAAAGAAGATACAGTCAGATTGTAGACAAGGGTGAGATGTATATCTGGGAGCTTGACTGAGACAGGACCCCCACTCGGATTTCCAGTTTTGATAATTCAGCAGCTGACAATGGAACCAGAGCTAAAGCTGGAAGTGTTGTTGGGCTGAGGGTGGGGGTCTCAATTTCCAACTACCACCATTTACCCCATCACTCTCCCTAAAAATAGCCTTTGCCTCTTAGATTCTGTTTAAGTATCCTATTGTGAACGAATCACTCAAAAAATAAGCAGGTGAAGGCAATCCAAAAACATCTGTGCTGTTTTCTTTCCCGAACTTCAACCTGGTGGTTTAATCCAGTGACACAAAAGGTACAGTTCAGAGAGATAAATCATCCACAGTAAAAGCTTTTTGTCTTTGTCTCCTTCACCAGATGCATAAACATGAAAATCTACCCTTCCCCCTTGAACGGAACTAGCGAAGTCCACAGTTAACTGGTGCCCTTAAGCGCTGCCAGGTCGAAACCGTGGGAGGAGAGGGACACGGAACTAAAAACACGAGTGACAACCTTTAGCTTGTGAAAAATGTTATCGTGTGCAGGAAGAGGAAATAAACATATGCATGCAAAAAGAAATACGACAAAGCAAAGTTTTAATGTGCAAGTAAGGGTATTCCAAGGCACAACAAAAGTAAAACCGTTTTCAGTGTAAGTTTCTTGCGCTCTATTCCAAAGTCTCTGATCTAGGTAGAGTCAATGCGCCTCTCTTGATAATAAAAAAAAAGATTAGTGAATCTTCAATTTTGATTTTCTTTGACGTGCCAGAGACGCGTCCACATACGCAGCAAAAATGTATCCTTCTCTCTCGCCAGTTCACTTGGGTGGCAAAGGCTGTTTGTTAACTACAGAATGTAAAATAGTTGAATATAATATTTAACATATATTCAATAAATGCGGTCCGCACTCTCCCATATACTTTTTATTTTAAATTGCCGTATCTCGTCTGACAAAACATTGTCGACAGTACAATATTCCGGTTTTGGAGTCTCTTCGTCAGTGTTGATACAAAAATGTAGCGACTGCTCAACAAAAAATAAAGTGGGTTTCCGGAAGTGAGTCGCGATCCCCGCGAAAGTAAAATAAAAACGTGCCTTTAAAACAAAACCCAATACTCCGTAGTTACAAATGAACAAAAGCAATATACTTTTCAACACTGTCACCTCCCTCTCACACTGTCTTCTACGCAGTCGTTCGCTGCCAGTCAGTAAGGAGCTTCCGTATGTGGCTCGATGCTCTCTCCTCGCGCCTTTGATACCTCCAGGTCAAACAATTAACTATTTTTTCATTCAATCCTCAAATTTTTCTCGCAGGATATTCACCTCCGAGGTGGTGTTCTTCCCGGGTAGCATTAACTCATATTCGCCCCTCTCCCGTTATTACTCCCTGTGCTGGCTACCCTTTCTGGACCGCTCTGGATCCACACCCTGCGATGCGGATTGTTCCAACAGCTATTCGAGCGCAGGGGGGGCTGTGGAGATACACTCCGATAGCAGCTGGGTTGACGCAGCTCCACGCACATTAATGTTTAAAACTCTTAAATTAGCGGGGCTACGTAGAGTCACAGTACAGCAAGGAGACATTACGCAGAGATTTATTTATCTGTTTATGTGAAATTACACGCGGGGCACTTTAAATATTGTAACACACACTGCTACATGATGTCAACCCTGAGACTTTTCATATCCCCCCTTTTCGAGAGTAGTTGCGCCACAAAGTTGCTCCTCTCCATTTATAGTAACAGGCAGATATATATACATTACATATATATACTGTACATACACACATATATATAGACAAGGACTACATTGATGGGGCGACACTAGGTGCGCGTGCCCAAATAAAAGCCCTTACCATTATTCACACAATATCTGAAATTGACAACCGCAACAATATTCCGCAACTAGTATACATGCTATGGGAAAAACTTGTCAACTCATCTCAATATATAACAAAAGGTTGAGTCCGATGGCGCATAACGAAAATAACTAACTAATAACTAAGGTATTGGATAAAGTCAAACAAGTTACCTTAGAACCAGTAATGTAATCGGTAAAGCAAGCATTTTGTGACACTATATTTGAGTCAACTTGAAGCTGTAGCCTATTTATGACTATATCTTTCAGAAGTGTATTACAAGTCATGATAAGGACAAAAGTTGTTTCCTGTTCCTCAGGTTTATTCAGAAAATAATTACTAAGACAGCTAATTTGTTTGCTGTCCTTCACCATGTCTATTTCTGCAAGCTTCATTTAGTTCTACCAGTCCTTGAGAATGATTCCACCTTTTCTGTGCTAAAGAACGCACACTGGCAAAACCCTTCCCCTTCTCTTATTGCTTTCCACCGCCACTACTCTCCGCTTTCCCTGGCGCGCCTTCCTCGATCGTGAGCTCAACACTCCCCACCCCCAGTGTGCGCGTTCGCAGACTCTGTTGCTATCCGACGCCGCGGCAGCTCGAGCGTGATTGGTCAGACGACGTCCCTTCAGCTGCTTGAATTGGTCAAATTGGATATGTGGGCGGAGATAGAAAATGAGGCTGCCCTGTCCCCTTGCCTCCTCGTCGTCGCCAAATGCATCGCGGAGGCAGAAAGACGTGCCCGCGGAAACAGTTAAAGACCTCAGGTAGACAGATAGGGGAAGGGGGAAATATCACTAGAAATGCGACCAAAGGGGTAGCTCATGAAGTCATGCAAAAAAGATCTATATAGAAAAGTTCAAACAATACTTTAAACTTCCCATAAATAGCATGCATAACTTGATAGAGCACAAAAAAAACAGAAAACGAGAATATCTAATGCACAGGGACATCTGCCAGGTGACCTTTCACATCTAGTTAAAATAGTGTGTCCAGTAAATAAAAAATAAAAAACTTGCCTGCAAGTCACACAAACTAGGCTAACAAGCAAAACAGGCAATTACATGATCCAGAATATCTGAAAACACTGACAATGTGATCAAACTGAGTTACTTTTTGGGGAATATTAACAAAATATACTTTGTTTCTTCAGATCAAATACAGGAAGAAAAACTATTTTACACCCTTATGACACCAATAAATGGCAATGGGGTAAATGATTATCTATGACATAATAACAGACGACTTCAAAAATGTATATGTATCTCAATCCAGTAAAACACAAAAGGGCAGGTTAAGTAATGTTGTGATAATTTAGCCTTGGTATTTTGAAAACTCTGAAAATAATTCCCTGTGAAGTATGGAGCTAAAACAACATTGTCTGTTCTCAAGGAGATTGCATGTTGTGAAATCCTGCGTGTTCATGTTGGGTATCCGTTTCCATATTCTCCCCCAAAAGAACAGCAACTGGAGAGATGGGAGGGGATGTACAAAACGAGGTTAACCGTGTTGTCATTCATCCTCCACGGTAGCCAGTGAATGTGCGTGTTCCCCCTTCAGAAAAACTTTAACTTCACTTCACTGCAGACAGCTACTGTCATCATGCAAGGATTGGGATAGATTTCAGCACACAATTTAATCAAACTGCGAGCTGGAGATATTTGCAATAGCTATGCAGCACGTGTCACTTCCATAAGAGAGCACTGTTGATGCAAAAACTAAACCCCAATGACAGGTTATAGGTCAGGGATGTTACTGAGGTGGTAGGTGACATGGGAAGGGGGATGTGGGTGCTCACACCCAAAATAAATGTACAATTTGCATGCAGGACAAGAACTTTAGAATTACTTTTACAATAGCACCTGGGGTTGCTCTGCAGTTTGCACTGTGTATGCATTTGCTATGTTCTGGGGAAGACTGGCAATTTAAAAGTCGCAGGGTATTGCTATATTTCTCAATTACGAATGTTCTCTAGACCACAAATTAGGATGTAAACAGTCACCAACAACAATGACTCAATGGTCTGAACATTAAAAAAAACTGTGTTACCAGAAACATACAAATTATGAGAAAAATAACAATACATTTACTATCTAATAGAATAAATAACAATTATGTCCCCAAATGTATGTGTAAACTGCTTATAACTTAATTCCAAAATGCCAGGGACTTCGACAGTCTTTAAGCGGATCTGGAGACTGACACCACAGCCGCTCTCCATCTTTGTTCCAAAATATGACACACCAAATATGAATAGCAACATCATAACGTTATACTAAACTTGGTTGAGCAATTAGCCAGCAAATTCAGTCCCCCTTTCCCCTTAGCGCCGAACAGAGGCACAGCATGGCACATACAATCCAAACCGAACTGGTGCAGCCTCCTTGTGTCATTACACTATTTTGATTGTATACGCACAAATGTATAGATAACTGTGTACGTGTATTATGTGAGCTGACTCTCCAAAGGGAGTGTGACTCGGTTCCAATAAATCACGTTTGCAAAGCTCCCAGACACCCGAGATTAAAAACGCAAGGCGAAGACTCCGGGACTCACGTGCCTTGCAGCAAAATTCCACCCGGCAACTACACACTGTACCATGGTAACAGCCCTGCCATTGGTCCCGGGTGCGTTTTGAAATGACCAATGGGAGGGCCGGCAGCGGGTGATGCGTGTTGCTAGGTAAACATGATGCAGTGGGAAGATACGGTAGTCGAACTCTACAGAAGAAGCTAGCGAGCGCCAGAGGAACGGAGGGGTAACACAGCAGCGAATTACAATTACACTGCGGGGAGGTTACCGGGGTTGCGTTTCAACTCAGCTAAAGCCTGGGAAGATGTTTTATAAGGTGTGTGTATAGTGTTGAACTAAATGTCATTTAATTTATGCGATAAGTAAACCCAGAGACAAGCATTGATTTCACCCATCTTAATCATCACTCATTCTCACCCAGCGCAGGGATGATGGAATCCTTACCAACAACGAATCACATGCTTCTCTGCTGTATTTTCAACCTCCCTATCTACAGGCAGAATATCCAAATATATATCATAGCTCTCATTGCCGACCGGTGAAATCCTGACAACTAAATAAGGTTACATGGCTCCTTGTGGCCAAGGTCTCCACATAAAAAAAAAAAAAGGCACTAACCTTTTTACTACCCGTTGACACCCCATGCCAGTCCCTTAGGAATGGAATATAATAAAATTTGCCAATAATACAATTCACTTTGTAAAACATAGAAAAATATGCAATAGAAAGTGATGTAAAACGCTTGATTTATTAAAGTTATCTAGAACTTGCAGTATGGTACATCAAGCTGCAACTGTTAAAAGTAACACACTGACAAGAAACTGATATTTGAATCTCTAACTTTGACTTGAGTGAAACAATGTAAAACAAAATATACATCTATGCCTCATCCTCTGTTACAACATGCCCCTCTGATCATCACAACAGCTCAAGGACCTCAGGGAGGAATGGGAAATGTGACAGAATTCCTGGTCATGCCTAGAAGGGATCCAGGTTTTGTGAAATTAACATCAGAGTTGACTTTTCGTTGCATGTTAGGAGAATTAGCTTAAGGTTAGGAAAAGGTTTAGGGTTAGCTAAAATGCAAAAAAGAATACTTTTTACATTAATTTGACAAAAGCTGGATCCCTTCTAGCCATTACCCATAATTCCACCCGGCAACTACAGGCGTTTACAAAACAGGCGCAAGGCATGTCATAGGTGATGAGCATGAGCATGTGTTATGTTTCCCAGTGGGCTATATAGTGTACAGGAAAGGTTGGAGTTACATGTGACAAAAATGGCCTAATGTTGCTACTGCCACTAGAGTTCTGCCAAGAAACCCAAGAGCAGGCAGAGAGTCAAGTTTAACACTGAAAGAAGTTAGAGGCGCTTCGTCCATAAATAGGACCCGGGAGGTCCTTGCAAGAACAGGTGTAGGAGTGAAGTAAAGGGGAGGCAAATACTTGGTCCGTGCCGGGAATACTGGACAAACAGATTGAGCAATCTAGATAATATTAGTGTCATAAAGTTATGACATTATTTTTTATAGCAGGGGTAAACTTAAACTGTTTGCTTCCTTGCGAGTAACCATGCAGATTTACAAATGAAATTCAACACAGAAAGCATTTCATAAAGTCCCATAATCTCTTATGTTTTTGTTATGTGATGCTTAGAAATGATAACTGTTGAATAGAAAAGAGGAAATAACTTTTTTGTATGATCACTTAAAAACAAAAAAAAAGGAAAATCTTTCTAGTCAAACATCTCCTTCAATGTCTGCTAATGACACCTAGAGGTCTCCATTCTCCTGTATGAAACCGCTGAACATAACTGAGGTATAAATGTGTTCTGCACAGAGTTACCATCATTTCCATTTCAATTCTAATAAATTCAGGAAGCATTCTACAACATAAATGATGATTTTCATCACAATTTAATTAATTAATTATACTTCTCTATCATTTACATTTTACAATATTTTAATTCCCAAATTTCTTTTGGCTCCTTATTTATATATATATACATTTTTGCCAGAAACTTGTAACCTGTTCTCAAGCAGGTGCAGGTCCACCCTCATTTGTGTGCATTACTGTGTCTGTATTAAAGGGGGAGGGATAATGGCACAGAGGGCTTACACGGCATCACTATGCAAGTATCTTTGCGTTTATGCCTGACCCTTTCCGGAGAGAGACAGAGAATCCCCACCCTTAATCCCTGATGAGGCTCCCCCTCCCCCTGCTCGACCTTTCACCTGAAAAGCACACATTCATTCCAGCAGACAGACAGAAGGGGCTAGTCACACATACCACAAAACGGTGTCACACAGAGACCCAAAAGCGTTAAACAGGATCCTCATCTATTGCACATAACACAATGTTGTCTCGGCATGCATGTAGACATTTCCAATGTTGCACTATGTCATGGTTTACAATGCCAGGATTAAGGGTTATTTTTTCTTAAGGGGTCAGGGAGAGTTTATGTTGAGATCAGGTTTCTGTTTGGGATATACCCATAAGAGGCAATGGCACAGTTCTAGTTCTGACAGTCTGTCTGTGTGCAAAAAAATACCCTCCTGCTCTTCCATTTAAATTAACAGCATACATTTTGCATACAAGTAAAGGCAGAAAATAACAAAATATATTTTAATCAACTGATAGTAGTAAGAGGAATTGGAACTGAGGCTTTGTGACAGCACCGGGCTGACTTTAGGACCAGGATAAACATCCAGAGAAGTAGATTAACGGGTGTGATGCAGGCCAAACATTGTTAAATTTGAGGAGGGTCTGGTGGTCCCTCCTTTGCTGCCCCCAGTGGCCAACCCTAGCTATTACAACAAACCACTGGCTGGGCACTGCCAGAGGAAGAGTGATGTCTTTTCTGACCAGCACCAAGCAACTGCACTGTGTTATAGGGGAGCAACTCACTCCAGTGCAAAGTGCAATTAAATACTACATGGATGTGGCTAGGATCACGTCACACAATGCTTTTTTAAATGTAGGTCAACATTTTCTAGATTCAGTGTCAAGTATAGAGAAACTCCTTTTTGCCATCAGCTCCTGCTTCAACATGAACTTATAACTCCTAAAATAGCTGCAGTTTATACTGTCAGGATGGATTTGGAGAGGGATAGGCAGGCAGAAACATTTCACAGTCACCAATAACATTATTAGAAACGGCTCCGGCAGTATGACTTGCCAAAAGACAAACCCATTACAAAATCTATTGGAAAACAGAACACATACCACCACAGCCAGGACTAGACCTTGTACTGACTATCTAACCGAAATAGCATCACAACAATAATTTGCAGATTTTCTGGAAACAGGCTGAAGTTATTTTTAGCCTACAGTTTGGAGAGTCAAATCTACCTGCTCTCCATCCTAGATTCATTACAATATCTATGCATAATGATGAAGAAACAGTGACATAACAGCGACTGAAATTAATAAATTGTAGCCTAAGTACCGGCCGGTTGTAGACACCGACTCAATTCTGATAGGGGAGTGAGGACATTATATATTGTAGGCTGTGGTCTCTCCCAAAACCCCCAGCTGAAAACCACACGGTTAGCTGTTATCAATGAACAGCAGTGGCAGTTTTCTTTATATAAATCTAAACATCTGCCTTAGAGATTCTGGCATTTATCTGGAGTTATAAAATGTTTATGTCTCTGCGTGCAGTAAGAAGGAAGTTTCGCAAGCCAATAGCACAATTACCGTAAGTCTACAGGTACGGTAGCATTGCTACAGAAAAAACTACAGTAAGGAAGAACAGACAGACAAGGACAGCTGCAGCATCTATTCAAATATCTAAACAGAGACATAAAAATAATAAGACACTCAATTTGCCATCCAGCAAGCAACCGATCCAGTTTAAAGCTGCAATATATAACTTTTTGGGCGACCTGACCAAATTGACATAGAAATTGTGCTTGTTTAATTATGTTCCTTTTTTTGTTTGTTTTTACTTATCTATTTAAAAATTTTCTTCTTAACTTCTTAAAGCATTGCTGGTCAAGGGCTTGTAAGTAAGCATTTCACTGTAAGGTCTACACCTGTTGTATTCGGCGCATGTGACAAATAACATTTGATTTTAAATGTGAGTTATAGATCTGTCACTCATTGAAAGCAAGTCTAAGAAGCAATAGATCTGTTCTATGTGGGCTATTTCTATGCTTACCGTTTTTAAGTTTAATTTTTGCGTCTTTTACTTTTGGTTTTGTGCACCAGCTTCAAACAGTTGAAAATACAATATTTTTGGTTATTGAAAATATATTTCACAGCGGTTTAGATGGTACAATGATTCTCTACACTTGTTTGGGTCACAAACTGAAATTAGGCAAACTATTAGAACTTTAGTGACCAGGAAATAGCAGAGCGATTTCTGCATATTGCACCTTTAAACTGATGACAAAAATGCACTGGAGGGCCTCTGCCCTCCAATCACCCCAAGGTCTCAAGTGTGGTGGTCTTTTCCTCACAGGAGCCCAACACTCTGCAGCAGCATTTCATTAGAGTCTTCCTCTCATGTCCAGTGTTTCACACCAGGCACATCTGAGTATTGAATAACGTTGATTTAACTTCAGGTACACGGGTTAACAGGCCACTGTGGGTTAATTGACATGGATCTGTCACAGATGTGGCCTCTTCCTGCAGAGGGAGGGCTTGTGGAGGATGTAGTCAAATACAAATTCAATCAATACTAACTACTTATCACATTCGTTGGGTAATAATTCCCTCACTTGGAAGGATCCAGCCAGTCCAGCTCTGCATCGGCACTAGGATACAAGGTTGCCCTGTAACTGACACAGCACCGGACATGGGACTACTTACACAGACAAAATGGGTAAAGATGGATCACGGTTTATAAATAGCTGCACAATTTAATTCCAACTGACACCTTAGGAGTAAAGGAAAGTCCCCAAGAGAAAATCTGACTGTAATTTAAAGGATCATGCTTGACAGTCCATCGATAACAAGGACCGCGTTACTCCTGTGGTTACTGGTTTGCCTCACAAAAGCATGTTTGGCTCTGCGTTATCAGTGAAGAGTGCTGTCGTCAAGTTTATCTGAAGAGTTCTGACTTCAGTGACTCAGCTAGCAGTGGTGAAAAAACTTTGTGAGATGTGTTACAGCACAAAGAGCACCAGAGTTGAAAACCCTAAAAACAGAAGTTAGCTGATGTTGGCTTAAGGGTTAAACAGGCTTTTATTAGGGGAACCTGCACCTACCATTCATTCTATTCAAATCCACAGTGGTAGAGCTGTAGCCTGCAAAGTACCTAAAATAACAATTTCCCATCTCCTTTTAAAGTCCTCTCCCAGTCTTCACTGAAAAATATATATATTCCTCCCCCTCTTGGTCACTGTTCCTTTCCTATTCACCCTATACTGCACATATGATGTGATTAAGCTTCTGTTAAGCCAGCTATAATCTCTAGAAGCTCTGGCTATTTAATTCTTGCTGTGCCAGTTTAGAGCTGGCATGGTGGCTGGCAAAGGGTATGTGCAGGCATGCAGGGACACAGACAGTCACTTTGGCTGTCATTGTTGAAGCTGGGAACAGTCTCACACTCCCACAGAGACAACAGGGCCTTTCACTTACAAGCATACACACACACACGTATGTGAGCACAAATAGCCTGTCCATGGGAGCACACGGTCTGCAGCACAAGCAAAGGTGTACAAACGCAGGCTGTCAAAAGGGACAAAAGATGTAAATATTCACAATCATTAACACAGATGTATAGCCATTGCCTAGAGTCTACTGAGCAGACAGACGAGCTAGCTAATTAATTTATTTGAATGACATGTTTAATCCAAAGCCACTTACAATTTGTGGAACCCATTTCTGTAGTAGGGGTTCATCTCTAGGGCAATCAGGGTAAAGTGCCGGGTGTTACCTTGGGGCAGACCAACCGGAGGGGGCACATCCACCACCCCCTTTCCCCACCTTACCCATCACGCCACACACCTGGAAATTCCAAGCGCTGCTTCCTGACACTCCCACATAGCTCTACCTCTTAGGGCCCTGCTCCAATAGTTGGACAATGTTTCCTCATTCCTAGAGGTAATCACAGATCTATGTGTGATTGGATAAGAGAGAGCTTTCACCACTCCATACCATCTCAGATCTGTGTTTACTTCAAGGAGGGGATTAAGGAATGGTGCTCTTTGTCCGTAGTCCAACTGGGTCTGAGTGGTCTGGCTGATCTACTGGTCACTCCTGTGTCCAAACAAGGGATCTTTGTGGCAGGTGGGTGGGCTGGGCGGCTCGGACTGGTGGCATGTTCTGGACCCTGCCACTGTTTGCCAGTGTCATATGGATGCATTCGGGTATGTGGGCACATGGAGGTGTGTGCGGGGGGTGAACATATGTCAAGGCGGGTTGGTATGTGTCTGCTTGCCATGGGATCAGCGAGTGCATGGATATGGGCTCAGTATGCTCAAGGGTAATGTGGCTCCTCAGGTGTCTGAACATCTTTATGGTGTGGATAATTGTTTGTGTGAGTGGATCTCTATGGCGGTGTTCACACATCTTTGATCTTTTTTCACGAATTGGTCTTTCGACCAATCTAATCACCTCTGAAAAAGAGCTGAGGTGAAAAGATTTGATGTGTTTGGTCAAAAGACAATTAGTGGAAAAAATAGCATAATTGGTCTGCCTGTATAAATGCAGCCTAAGTGTTTCAAGGGACGCAATTATGAATATGTGACTTGGTCTCTGCTCTCTACCCTAGTGTTGCACGAACAGTATATGAAACTTCTGTATACTGAAACGCTTTTCCCTCAGAACAGCCTCAACTCATCGGGGCATGGACTTCACAAAAGTATCGAAAGCCTTCCACAGGTTTGCTGGCCCATGTCGACTCCAATGCTTCCCACAGTTGTGTCAAGTTGGCTGGATGTTGTTTGGGTGGTGGACCATTGTTGGTACACATAGCAAACTGTTGAATGTGAAAAACCCATCAGGGTTACAGTTCTTGACACAAACAGGTTCACCTGACACCATACCCCGTTCAAAGGCACTTACATATTTTGTCTTGCTCATTCACCCTCTGAATGGCACACATACACACACACACAATCCCAGTCTCAATTGTCTCAAGTCCTAAACATCCTTCTTTAACCTGTCTCCTCCCCTTCATCTACACAGATTGAAGTGGATTTAACAAGTGACATCAATAAGAGATCATAGCTTCCAGCTGAATTCACATGGTCAGTTTGTCATGGAAAGAGCAGGTGTCTTTAATGTTTTGTACACTCAGTGTAGAACAGCTTGTTGCGTTGTGGTCATAGATATAATCCACAGAAGGATTTTGGAAGCTCTAACCCTGTCACTTTGTGCGTCGGACTGTGTGCACCTGACTTGAATGGGAACCTCCATCTATGAATTATATTTTTATAGTTGGTTGCGGCTGTCAGTTTGCCTTTCACAAATTTCAAAATACAATTGCGAGAAAAATGTAGGCCTACCGTTTGTAAAGCAAATGCCTACTGCTGAAAAGAGAAGACTAATCTGTCTGTAGAAGCGAACCATTTTTTTCTCAACTTTTGAGCGAGTTGGAGCAAACAGCACTGTTTTTAAAAGTAGCTTACCTTGAGATATTGGCACGAGTGCTTCGGCCATCTCCGGTGAGTAGTCTATGCTTCATCTTCATCAATGGGTGTGTCAGTGTCACTGGAAAGTTTATTTTGTAGCCTAATTATTAATTCAATGCATGCACACATTGAATATGCATTCACCTGTATTGTGGATAGACTACAGCTTAATTTACCGAGTTTATCAATAGAGATTTACCATTCAAATAAGTGATTACCATTATGTAAAAAAAATGCAAATGTACTGATATTGAACTCAAGACGCCCAACGATTGAATAAAGCAGTAGCTGAGTTTGTCTGGATCAAGTGCTATTCTGTGACTTTGGATAATATGCCTTTTTATGCAGTGGTATTGTTTTGGTATTAAGTATTGTGATACTAAACCTGGTATCGAAGTCAAAAACACTACTCTACCCCGCATTGATGTTGTCAGATTTATGAATTGTAATTAGTGATGCACCAATATGACATTTTCGGCCGATACCAATATTTTCCTTGCAAAGAAAAAACAACTATACCGATATTTAACATTTTAGCGCCCTTTTAAGCATTCTAGTCGCAGTAATAGCTACTGTAAATTGGACAGTGCAGTTATATTAACAAGAATTTAAGCTTTCAGCCAATATAAGACACTTATATGTACCGACATTTGTTGTTTCTCTAAAATCTGCGATCTTGACATAAGGTGCTGCATGATTTACAACTAGCCCGTTGACGGGACGCCGATCCCTATTAAGCATTCTAGTCCAGTTAAATAGTTACACACACACATGGACGCAACGGTCTCAAGCACTGCATCTCAGTGCAAGAGGCATCAATACAGTCCCTGGTTCGAATCCAGGCTGTATCACATCTGGCCGTAATTGGGAGTCCCATAGGGTGGGGCACAATAGGCCCAGCATCGTCCGGGCCGTCATTGTAAATAAGAATTTGTTCTTAACTGACTTGCTTAGTTAAATAAAGGTTACACACACACTGACCAACAAGTTATTTTGTTGGCATTTACGCATGTCCCCATTACCAGTAAAACATAATCAAAACCTATTTCTTTCACTTACTTGCTGTGCTGTTTCGTTGTTCATTTGTTCAGTCGTTTCATTCTCAACCAGGATTTCTATGGAACACCGTTTGGGTCTTTGCGTGTCAAAAAAGAGACATGTCAAATAACACGACATAATCTATTTCAGTAGCTTTAGTTAGCTAGCTAACTATATAGCTAGGTGTCATCATCTAAAATAACCCTAACTTATAAGACAGTTCTTAATTGATTAATGGTGAACCTAGCCACAATGAGGATTAGCCACAATAGTGGACTTTGCGGTTAGCCTTCAAAATAAAAGTATGGCATAATTCTACTCTTTATTCATTTGCATCACTGTCAAAGACATACTTATATTATGAAGGCAAACCGCAAATTCTACTATTGTGCCTAATCCTTATTGTGGCTAGCTTCACAACACATAACCCGGTCCGGTCGAGCCTCACTAGCCAGATGAAGCTAGCTGGCTGCGTATAACATTAGCTTTGTGCAACAGGGTTAAGTAGCTGGCTAACTATTTATTTTCATGTACTGAAGTTCAATTTCAATAGATGAACAAATAGCAACATAGCTAATACTTACTAAAAAGGATTCCCGAAAATCATTGCTAAGAATAATGAAAATGACTGCAGTTTCTACTGATCATTGTTTTCAGGCTGGTTGTATTGGTGCTAGCTAGGTAACAAGCTAAAGCTAGCTACCCCAGAAGTTCCGGTTGAACAAATGATGCATTATTACCAACACGGTATTGTAAACACATTGGTCGTGGCCGTTGTTTGCTTGTTTGCAGAAGTTTCTGTACAGCTTTGGCAGTGCTACTGCATCTTTTTTGACAGACAAATGCATTTTTAGCTAATAATCGTCCGATTCCGATATATCGTGCATCCCTAATTGTAATAGGGTCGTTCCACCTCAAAAAGCACAAGAAAGAGGGTTTTGACACCCACCATCTCAGATTGTGCTGAAATTGTTTCTGTAATTAGGAAACATATAAGATTAGCGTTCCTGAAACATTTAGTTGAACTATCATTTGATTTGAGAAATTAAGCTTATAGATTTCACCCAAATTGGCCATTTTAATTCATAGGATTACTATCTTCAATAAATATAGTACCGAACATTTGATTTGGACCATAATATTCTTAATAATGAGTAAGACATGAGGAATCCAATAAAATGAACAAAAGCCACTGGCGGACCCCCCACACCAATTCCAACCTAACAACCAGTTCTCTACAATTCCAGAACAATCTGGGATGGTGGGTGTCATGGCTTGCTTTCTTCCAGTGTCATGGCTTGCTGAAATGACATGGGAAAAAGACATGTCTTTACTGCAATTTTTTTTGTCAACCATGGTCATATGCAATGATATACAGTACCAGTCAAAAGTTTGGACACACCTACTCATTCAAGAGTTTTTCTTTATTTTTACTATTTTCTACATTGTAGAATAATGGTGAAGACATTAGAATTATGAAATAACACATATGGAATAATTTGGGAGGCAGGTAGCTTAGTGGTTAGAGCGTTGGACTTGTAACCAAAAGGTTGCTAGATCAAATCCCCGAGCTGACAAGGTAAAAATAATATATACACTGCTCAAAAAAATAATGGGAACACTTAAACAACACAATGTAACTCCAAGTCAATCACACTTCTGTGAAATCAAACTGTCCACTTAGGAAGCAACACTGATTGACAATAAATTTCACATACTGTTGTGCAAATGGAATAGACAACAGGTGGAAATTATAGGCAATTAGCAAGACACCCCCAATAAAGGAGTGGTTCTGCAGGTGATGACCACAGACCACTTCTCAGTTCCTATGCTTCCTGGCTGATGTTTTGGTCACTTTTGAATGCTGGCGGTGCTTTCACTCTAGTGGTAGCATGAGACGGAGTCTACAACCCACACAAGTGGCTCAGGTAGTGCAGCTCATCCAGGATGGCACATCAATGCGAGCTGTGGCAAGAAGGTTTGCTGTGTCTGTCAGCGTAGTGTCCAGAGCATGGAGGCGCTACCAGGAGACAGGCCAGTACATCAGGAGACGTGGAGGAGGCCGTAGGAGGGCAACAACCCAGCAGCAGGACCGCTACCTCCGCCTTTGTGCAAGGAGGAGCACTGCCAGAGCCCTGCAAAATGACCTCCAGCAGGCCACAAATGTGCATGTGTCTGCTCAAACGGTCAGAAACAGACTCCATGAGGGTGGTATGAGGGCCCGACGTCCACAGGTGGGGGTTGTGCTTACAGCCCAACACCGTGCAGGACGTTTGGCATTTGCCAGAGAACACCAAGATTGGCAAATTCGCCATTGGCGCCCTGTGCTCTTCACAGATGAAAGCAGGTTCACACTGAGCACATGTGACAGACATGACAGAGTCTGGAGACGCCGTGGAGAACGTTCTGCTGCCTGCAACATCCTCCAGCATGACCGGTTTGGCGGTGGATCAGTCATGGTGTGGGGTGGCATTTCTTTCCATGTGGTGTGGGGTGGCATTTCTTTCCATTTCTCTCCATGTGCTCGCCAGAGGTAGCCTGACTACCATTAGGTACCGAGATGAGATCCTCAGACCCCTTGTGAGACCATATGTTGGTGCGGTTGGCCCTGGGTTCCTCCTAATGCAAGACCTCATGTGGCTGGAGTGTGTAAGCAGTTCCTGCAAGAGGAAGGCATTGATTTACATTTACATTTACATTTAAGTCATTTAGCAGACGCTCTTATCCAGAGCGACTTACAAATTGGTGCGTTCACCTTATGACATCCAGTGGAACAGCCACTTTACAAACAGTGCATCTAAATCTTTTAAGGGGGGGGTCAGAAGGATTACTTTATCCTATCCTAGGTATTCCTTAAAGAGGTGGGGTTTCAGGTGTCTCCGGAAGGTGGTGATTGACTCCGCTGTCCTGGCGTCGTGAGGGAGTTTGTTCCACCATTGGGGATGGTGGATTGATGCTATGGACTGGCCCGCCCGTTCCCCAGACCTGAATCCAATTGAGCACATCTGGGACATCATGTCTTGCTCCATCCACCAACGCCATGTTGCACCACAGACTGTCCAGGAGTTGGCGGATGCTTTAGTCCAGGTCTGGGAGGAGATCCCTCAGGAGACCATCCGCCACCTCATCAGGAGCATGCCCAAGCGTTGTAGGGAGGTCATACAGGCACGTGGAGGCCACACACACTACTGAGCCTCATTTTGACTTGTTTTAAGGACATTACATCAAAGTTGGATCAGCCTGTAGTGTGGTTTTCCACTTTAAGTTTGAGTGTGACTCCAAATCCAGACCTCCATGGGTTGATAAATTTGATTTCCATTGTTCATTTTTGTGTGATTTTGTTGTCAGCACATTCAACTATGTAAAGAAAAAAGTATTTAATAAGAATATTTAATTAATTCAGATCTAGGATGTGTTATTTTAGTGTTCCCTTTATTTTTTTGAGCAGTGTATATATACACGTTGTTCTGCCCCTGAACAAGGCAGTTAACCCACTGTTCCATTACAGGTGAAGCTGGTTGAGAGAATGCCAAGAATGTGCAAAGCTGTCATCAAAGCAAAGGGTGGCTACTTTGAAAAATCAAAATTATATTTTGATTTGTTTAACACTTTTTTGGTTACTACATGATTCCGTATGTGTTATTTCATAGTTCTACAATGTAGAAAATAGTAGAAATTAAGAAACACCCTTGACACACCCGGTGTGTCCAAACTTTTGACTGGTACTCTATATGTATTCACTAGATGACTGACAGAGGTTGTTCTGAAGTCACCGTCCGCCATATTGATACTACTCATTAGGAACAAACTCCGTAGGAATTAATGGGAATTTACACTATTTCAATGGAATGTTTCAAGGACAAAAATACGTGCATTGAAGTATTTATTTGTTGTAGTGGGGACGGCAACATACAAACTCAAAAAATGTATTGAAATGTTAATATTTTTCATATTTATTGAGAAAGGATTGACTCCTGTTCAGTTCATACAATATTATGCATTGTTTAAAAAGTATGCATTACAGTGTTTGTAAGGGGGGGAAAAGTTGATTGAAATGATTACATGTAGCTCACCCCTCTACCCTACAAAGCAGCACAATGTTAATTTCTAGAATGTAAAGCTGGAGAAGTTAACGCAGGATCCCATAATGTTTTAAATATTGTTGACCAATTTAAGATCAATCTGATGTAAATTTACTCCCCCCATGAAGCCAGTAAAAAGAAATTGCAAGAAAGTCCAGATCAATAAATTACTCTTAGTATAATAAACCTAGGAACTGGTTCACTGTTGGCCTTCTTACTAGGCTGGCTGCTAACGTTAACTACATCCATTGTCACAACGGTGAAAGGACTATATATAATTCCGTAAGAACAGCAGTTCAATGGTACACATTTATCACCACCTTATCAATGCTTAATAACATCAACAATAGGTTATTGCTTTGTAAGCTAGCTAGCATACATTAGCCGTTAACTAGCTAGCTAATGTAATTTAGTTAAACCACAGACACATGCTTACATGCGTTACTATGGTTACACAGGACCACAAGCTGTCAGGAGTAGTCTCTCAAAATAGACCTACAATTACATTTTCTACACTAATAATTTCAATACTTAAATTTGAAAGGTCTTCCCATATTCCTTGAATTGGGGCTGGCTGCATCCATATGCCGTACATCGTGGTATTTTTCACAAGTTGGGTATTTTAATGTGGAGATATCGTTTTTCCTCGATTCACTCCCATTGCGCAAAGCCTCGAAAGGAGGAGTATGAATATGGCGGCCGGGTGGCTTCAAAGGCTCTTATTGGCCAAGACATAGCGTCAGCTATCCAGGGTTTATATTTTATTTATTTTATTTTACCGTTATTTTACCAGGTAAGTTGACTGAGAACACATTCTCATTTATATACGTCATTGGTCAAATGTTTGACTAGGCCATATGTCACACAGGTTCACACACGTCATAGGCTCTTCAACCCTCTCCTAAGCCCCTGTTACTTTGTCCCTGAAAAAAAATTGGTAACCTCTCCTCGTATCCATTCCATCGAAAACCTTTTCTGAGGTGAAACCAATGACTCATTAAAGCCCATAACTGTAGCGTGATGCTTTTATTTCAGGGATCACAAAGGCTGTGAGACAAGCAGACTATTTACTAGTTAGGGGACAAAGCCCCTGGGTTGGCCTGAAAGGGATCAGGGTAATGTTCTGTTCCTCGACTGGGTCTTCTAAGAACCCACAGAAAGACACAGATACATTTGTCAACCTGGGTGTGGAAAGGTGGCCACCATGGTCACGTCTGTGTTTGAGAGCACCATGATGAAATAATAGAGGCCCGCTCCATCCGTGGCTGTCTCTGTGTGGCATGTTTCAGTGTAAAGCTTCTCTTCTCTTCCCCCAGTGCTGACCCACTTTCTGCTGACCCAGCCAGCATCATCCCTGATACAGATCCTATATGCTCTCCGCACTGCTCACAGTGTACATCCTATCCTATAGCCATCATACGCCACAGCAAACAGCCCTTATAGACAGCACACACATAACCACCCTGCTCCATAAGTAAAATTACATCACAGTGATGCGTTCAGCGCCTGAAGAGCCAGGCTGTGAGAGGGAGAAACAGAGACAGAGAGAGGGCGAGGCAGAGAGAAAGACAGAGCGAGACAGAGAGAGAAACTGCAGACTTGTCAATGGTCACTGACACATCCCCACCACCACCCACTAGAGCTAAAGTGAAGCGCCAGGAACAGCACAGTCACCATCAGCGACAGCCCATTTAGAGCTATTGAGGAATAAGCAGGTATCACACTAAATAGCTTCCTCCACTCTTACAACTAGAATGTGACACCCTATCTTTTCTATGTAGATTACGATACTTCTGCTAACAATACAGTCCTCTTTTGGGGGGGAATGAGCAACGCTACTTTACATGCGAGGGGATGGCCTCAATTATTTACCTTTACAGTGATGTAAGACCCCTCAGTTCAGGAATCCGTTCACCTCAGAAAAGTCACAATGCCACACCTGTCAGTGGCACCACGCACAACCGCTCTGTAAATGTCCTGCTAAGAGAAGTCACATAACATATACAGGTACACCATTCAATGGTTTCAAAACCCCTCATGCCAAGATAAATGGGATGCTTGCTTTTCCTGAGACCTGGCACTGACATTTTTCCAGTTTCAGGACTCAGAAATCAAACCATTCTACTTTTCTCTCTTCTCTCCATAAGAGGGCTGGGAGGCAGCCCTAGCAACAGCACTACCCCCCTACTGTCCACCACCGTAGCATTAGTGTCCCAACATCATGCAGGCAGGGAGCTGCAGACTGGAGGGGGAGAGGGGAGGGATGAGTTGCATAAGTCAAACATGGGGAAGGGTGAGTAGGGATGTTAGGAGGATGGGTAAAAGACAGAGTGAGGGGTATAGAGAGTAGAGCCCGGTCTTAACCCAGCCTGGTGAACTGAAGCCTGAACCCAGGCTCGGTCCTACATCACAGAAATGTATTAAGCCCGAACCCGGGGAAAAAGCCTGATTTCTAGAACTGTATATTAATTTAAAACTGGTGTTGAGAACAATGCAGCGGAGGCGGGAGGCAGCTGAGTGAGGAGAGGAAACAGGCCTCATCTTAGAAAAGCGAGAGAGGAAAACTCACCGTAGTTATGAGCAACTGAATGACGGAAAATATTGGTATAAAGTAGGCTAATGCAATTGAAGGCAATGCATGTATCAAACTGTTGCTTATACTGAAATTCCCAAAAGTCATATCCGACCATTACACAAAATGTAAAGTAATAGCAGTGTGTGGTCAACAAGATGATAATTTCAGCACCGTTTTGATTGGGACAGTGCCATCACGTAGCTTTGAGACAACCGTGGGGACTCGTCTTGATAAATCAATGTCAGACTTATCTTTTCACTGAATCTTTGGATATCTGGTTACCAGATATCTGGATATCTGGCTAAATTGAGGTGTGCTCATGATCATCTTTATTCTAGTTTTCTCATATAGGCCTATCACTGATCAGAACATTTTGAGAGCATTTTATGTAGGGATGCACCGATTTGACATTTTTGGCATCAATTTTTGCCTAAAATGACATACCAAATCTAACTGCCTGTAGCTCAGGCCCTAAAGCATGCATATTCTTGGTACCATTTGAAAGGAAACACATTGAAGTTTGTGGAAATGTGAATTGAATGTAGGAGAATATAACAATAGATCTAGTAGAAGAAAACAAAGGGGGAAAACAGTTTTTTTCTACCACCATCTTTGAAATGCAAGAGAAAGGTCCCAGTTCTAGCCATCATTCTGGTTGTAATTCCGATGGTGTCCACAAGATGGCAGTGTATGTGCAAAGCTTCAGACGGTTAACTTGAAGTATGAGCGTTCTCCATGACATTTAGTGTGAAGTCACCCAGAACCATTTGGGCAAATCGTGAAGGAGACAGTTGCATTCATATTACATTTCTCTGCAAGAATATCGTCAAATCTGTATACTTGGACTTTGATTTAGCTTTTCCTGTATTAGTAGCCATATTATAATTTCAACATTTGCAAAACAACCGGTTTTCATAACTTCATAACTTTGAATATTCTTATAATTTTTGTCCAAAAGGAAAAGGCATGCTGTCGCAAAAGGTTAGCACCTACATTTTGCGACAGACACAGGGTTTCCGGATACTCCTGTAAAGCCCAGCTGATTGGCTATCTAGCTAGCTTTGTTTGACCCTGATTGGGGCTTATTTGACAAAGATACGATCGTTCAAGTGAAGACCGCCCGCATTATCAGCGTGCCATGAAGGCGTCGCTCTCTGACCAAATATGCTGTCCTACAGGATATACTACACCCCTAATGATAAAGTGAAGTTTTGTTACGTTCTAGGATCTCTGAGGAATACATACAACCGTGATTTGACTCGTTGAAACAACATTTAGGGTGAGACTTTCACAGATTCCTTTCTTTGCAAATTGAACGAGTGGAAATACAAAATCGATCATGCATGCTATATGGACCTTTTTAGGATATGAAAAAGGATTTATCTAACAAAACGACACTTCATGTTATCTCTGGGACCCTTGGGATGATAAATGAGAGCAAGATTTCAGAATGTAAGTACACATTTCACCTTCAGAGGTGAATTTATCAAACCTATCGCAGTGAAAAAAGTGTTTTGTTGTTAGGAGCTCTCAAACAATAGCATGGCATTTTTTCCGCAGTAATAGCTACTGTAAATTGGACAGTGCAGTTATATTAACAAGAATTTAAGCTTTCAGCCAATATAAGACACTTATATGTACCGACATTTGTTGTTTCTCTAAAATCTGCGATCTTGACATAAGGTGCTGCATGATTTACAACTAGCCCACAACTGCTCAACTTGAACTTGTTTAGTAGTTGGAAGTGTGCGCTTAATATTTTTCTGCGTTGTTCTGTGTAGCGCTGTATTTTTTGCGGCGTCATTACATCATCTACCTACGTTATATAGGTATGCACGTCAGCTTTGACATCAGTTTTGCACATCAGCATTAAACTAGACATCGGGCCGATGTTGGCATTTTTAGCTAATATCGGCCGATTCCGATATGCTCACCGATATATCGTGCAGCCCTAATTTCATGTAGCTTAACAAGTAGATCTTCACTCGTATAGTAGCAGCCTGTCCAACTCCCAAACAAAAGCCTGTGACTTGCCTGATAATGAATCAATGTGATTTGGTTTAACTAATTGATCTCTACATGGCTGGGCAAACAAGTGGAGGTGGTAGCTCATTTATTCATTTGGTCATCTATCAATGATCAGACACATTTAGTATTCAATTATGTAGCATAAATCAAGTGTATTAACCATTTTCTTTTGAAAGGGAAATAAAAGAGCTTTTAATATTTAAACAATAAATAAATAAGATTTTCTGCCAAACATGAATGCATGTTTTATTACAAAATAACTGCATGAAGCCTATGCCTGATTAGGAAAACATTTTGATCAGTTTTGGGTCCAATTTCAATAGTTTACCAGGTCCAGCAAGGTACAGTAGCAGGGCAGTCATAGGGTGTAATTTATTAGGATGTATCGGTGTTAACATATGCCATTGGAATATGGGCTTCTCCTAATTCTGGGATGCGCTGCCAGTCATGGTCTTGTGGATCATCATTCTGCCGAGTACACTCCAGCATATTCGTAATGCAATTTAAAACATTGAAATCTCCAGAAAAATGTGTTTCATCATGGCCACAAATTTCTCTAGCCCAGACAATATTGGAATCCTGGCGCCGCTAGTGGCTGCAGCTGCTGAGAGAGCGCAGTAGTAAAAGGTATGTAGACAGAGTTATTATTTAAATGTTTTGTTTTACACAGCACGGCAAGCCCGAATCCCGGCGGCCGAAACAATTCTCAAAATTTGCGGCTGAATGAAATCTCTAAGAGAGAGGGGTGGAGAAACAGAGCTAAGGGGGGAATAAGAAAGGAAGAGGTAGAAAGGTGGAGGAAGGTGGGAGCGAGAGCAAGCTGAAGAAGGTAGGGGAGAAATGAAAAAAGGGTGAGTGAGATGAGGTAGATATAGAGAGTGGGAAAGAAGGGCACAAGTGGAGACGTTAAGAGAGAATAAGAGGTAAGAGATACTCCTTGGAATGAAGAGGGTTCACTCTTGTGGAGTTTGCCCTTAAATTGGACCTGACCTGCGTCAGTGAAACACCCTGCTGTGGGAGATGTGAATGGACAATATTCACAACAAGCAAGCCACTGTGTGGATGGATACTGCCATAGCAACAGCTTAAAAGTGATAGTAACAAACAAGTAGGCCTACTACCTATAGTCAAACCGACCACCTGATACCCCTTCCTCTCTCGTAAACATTCCCCATAGACAATGTGATAGCGTTACACAGACGGTGCCTCGAGGGTCATCTCTGATGAAAGATGTGTTTGTTGCATGCTGAAAGGAGGACACACTGGATTTAGGAGTTAACTCTAGCAAAACTTAAGGGTCTCATTATTCATACGGCTGGTCAAAGGAGATATCATGGATTTTCTGTAATATTCAACATCTGGATAGCAAGGACCTCGGCATTTACACACAGTGCATTAGGAAAGTATTCAGACCCCTTCACTTTTCCACAATTTGTTACGTTACAGCCTTATTCTACAATGTATTAAATGCATTATTTTCCACACCAATATACACACACACACACAAATACCACAATTACAAAGAAAAAACGGGTTATTTTAATTTGCAAATGTATATAAAACAAAATATAACATAAATATTCTATATACATAAGTAATCAGACTCCCTTTACTCAGTACTTTGTTGAAGCTCCTTTGGCAGCGATTATAGCCTCAAGTCTTCTTGGGTATGACGCTACAAGCTTGGCACACCTGTATTTGGGGAATTTCTCCCATTCTTCTCTGCAGATCCTCTCAAGCTCTGTCAGGTTGATGGGGAGCGTCGCTGCACAGCTATTGTAAGGTCTCCAGAGATGTTCGATCGGGTTCAAGTTCGGGCTCTGGCTGAGCCACTCAAGGACACTCAGATACTTGTCCCAAAGTCACTCCTGCATTGTCTTGACTGTGTGCTTAGGGTCATTGTCCTGTTGGAAGGTGAACCTTTGCTCGGGTCTGAGGTCCAAAGCACTCTGGAGCAGGTTTTCATCAAGGTTCTCTCTGTACTTAGCTCTGTTGATTTTTCCTCCCAATCCTAACTAAGCTCCCTGCCACTGAAAAACATCCCCACAGCATGGTGCTGCCACCACCATGCTTCACCGTAAGGATGGTATTGGCCAGGTGATGAGCAATGCCTGGTTTCCTCCAGAAGTGACGCTTGGCATTCAGGCCAAAGAGTTCAACCTTGGTTTCATCAGACCAGAGAATCTTGTTTCTCATGGTTCGAGAGTTCTTTAGGTGCCCTTTGGCTTCCGTCTGGCCACTCTACCATAAAGGCCTGATTGGTGGAGTGCTGCAGAGATGGTTGTCCTTCTGGAAGGATCTCCCACCCACAGAGAAACTCTGGGGCTCTGTCAGAGTGACCATTGAGTTCTTGGGCCTTGGTCAGGGAGGTGACCTTCTCCCCCGATTGCTCAGTGTGGTCGGGCGCCCAGCTCTAGGAAGAGTCTTGGTTGTTCCGAACTTCTTCTATTCAAGACTGATGGAGGCCACTGTGTTCTTGGGGACCTACAATGTTACAGATAGCTTTTGGTACCCTTCCCCAGATCTGTGCCTCGACACAAGCCTCTACAGACAATTCCATCAACCTCATGGCTTGGTTTTTGCTCTGACATGCACTGTCAACTGTGGGATCTTATAAAGACAGATGTGTGCTTTTCCAAATCATGTCCAATCAATTGAATTTACCACAGGTGGACTCCAATCAAGTTGTAGAAACATCAAGGATGATCAAGGGAAATGGAATGCACATGAGCTCAATTTCAAGTCTCATAGCAAAGGGTCTGAATACTTATGTAAATAAGGTATTTCTGTTTTTAATTGTTCATAAATTTGCAAACATTTCTAAAAACATGTTTTCGCTTTGTCATTATGGGGTATTGTATGTAGATTGATGAGGAACATTTTTATGTAATCCATTTTAGAACAAGGCTGTAACGTAACAAAAGGTGGTCTGAATACTTTCCGAATGCACTGTAAGAGTACAAGAGCAATATGTGAACCTGCGGGGATAAAAGGTCACAATCTTGTCATTCATACACCAACCTATCATTAACAAATACAGTACAGTGTATTCCACAAGTGCAAAGTCATCCACAGCAGTAATACATTCCAGGTTAACCTTCAAAGTAAAGAAGTTATGGGTCAATTCAATCAAACGTGCAATGGTGTATTTAGTCTCCACATTAGCTTTTTTGTAGATGGGAATTACCATGGTAAAGGAATTACACTTTGACTCAGATTTCTTTTTTTTTTTTCTTCTTCTTTTTTTTCTCCCCTTTTCTCCCCAATTTTCGTGGTATCCAATCGCTAGTAATTACTATCTTGTCTCATCGCTACAACTTCCCGTACGGGCTCGGGAGAGTCGAAGGCCGAAAGCCATGCGTCCTCCGAGGCACAACCCAACCAAGCCGCACTGCTTCTTTAACACAGCGCGCCTCCAACCCGGAAGCCAGCCGCACCAATGTGTCGGAGGAAACACCGTGCACCTGGCCCCCTTGGCTAGCGCGCACTGCGCCCAGCCCGCCACAGGAGTCGCTGGAGCGCGATGAGACAAGGAAATCCCTACCGGCCAAACCCTCCCTAACCCGGACGACGCAAGCCCAATTGTGCGTCGCCCCACGGACCTCCCGGTCGCGGCCGGCTGCGACAGAGCCTGGGGACGAACCCAGAGACTCTGGTGGCACAGTTAGCACTGCGATGCAGTGCCCTAGACCACTGCGCCACCCGGGAGGCCCCGATTTCTCATTTTAAATTGTATGCTAAATTGTATGCTATTGTATGCTAAAAAAACATTACACTTCAAAGTTTAACACACCATACACAAGGACTACTTTGAACAATTTAAAATAGAATCTCAAAAACACATTTACTATTTTTTTTAATACTTCTTATTTTTGTGTGACCATGTTTTCCAAAATCGCAGAATTAAGAATCAATAATGTCTGCAGAAAGAATGGGTGTCAGCTATGACATCTTGAGTTTGATTTTTTTAAATTTTGGTTACTGAACTACAGTAGGTAAAATGGATTTACATCATGGGTCCCTGACCTGTAATATTTAGACCTGCATAATTATGGATATGAATAGCATTCTCTTCATGGCAGGGGTTGCATTAGAGTTCAGAAATAAGCATTTAAAAAAAATGCAGATCATAAAAACTATCTATGTTTTATATTGAAAGCCAGTGTTTTTTTTTTGCTTCAACAGAGTGATCAGGGGTGTGTTTTCCTATAGTATTTCTTTATAGAAATACATTAGTTCAAAACATTCCGCAGAAAAAAGCTTAATTGTCATCAGATGACAACAGAAGTGCAACACTATTAGGCTAGCAGCCACACAAGTAAATGAGATTACAATGAAAAAGCAAGGTTTCTTTTGCAAAAACTATCCATGACCATAATATTTCTAATGTTTATCATAAAAATAATGTAGCCAGCAACATTTTCTAATGTTTTGTTTGAAGTTAATATTGCATTTTACTGGAGAAAAGATGCTACACACCAGCTAGAGCGTTGTCTGCTGATTGAATGCCGTGAATTCTCATCCGAGTGGAGAAGTGCAACGGAAGCACAAAATTAGTCTGATGCGGAGCAAAAATTACAATAAGAAGCATATTAGATCTGCGTTTACAAAACGCAGCAAGATATTTCTTATGCTTTAAAAAAAAAAAAAAAAACATCTGCGTGAAAAAACAGAATTCTGTGTTATTAACACGACCCCTGCATGGTGATGTATCCTGAATAGATACAAAGGTAGAAATAAGCAATATCCTTCTTTTGCATATTATTGTAATAAGCTCCGCCCCTAAAGAAGGCCCCATAAGTTTTGTCCGGACCAGACCAAATCTGAAACAATCATAGACATGCTTCGCAAGTTTGGTCATTACAGTACAGCAAAGTAGAGCACACTAGAGTACAGTACAGTACCGTAGAGTTTATAGTAGTGTGCGCTACTGTACTGAGCTCTACAGTAGTGTACTTTTCTTTACTTTTTTCTACTGTGCTGTACTGTCCAAACTCAGATTTGGTCTGGCCAGGGCGGACTGACCAAATTTCAACTACTTTTCAACATCCATGGACATCCGGTATTTGTCGGTGATGAGGGGCGAGGATGCTTGTTACAGTAGATGGAAACAGGGTAGGTGGTAGGTGTCAGTAAGGGCTGGGAGAGGTGACAACTGGAGAGACAGAGAGCGAGGGAGGGATTGTCCAGACTGTTTTCACAGTCTTGCTTTGACCACCAGACGACAGAAAGACAAAATAACTGTTCTGAGTTGAATAACAGTATGCCAGTGGAAGGGAGAACAGTAGCAGGTGACCCAACTGGGGTTTGTGACTACAATTTCGTAACAGAGTTAACAGTTTTAGTCACATCATTCAAAAACAAACTTGATATCAGTAAAAACACGAACTAATTGGTAGATCTACCATTACTTGTTACTTTGTGAACTTTCAGTATTCTCCCTCACGAGGGAGAGAAATTAGAAAATATCTTACACAGATGTGTGTTTTTGGTAACGGAATTACAAGGCACAAGGCAATGTTTCTTAAATTTACAGAAGGTAAATAATTTCTCCAAAACTAAATAGAAGTGTTGATATTAATTAGTTAAATAATGGTTAAATAAAAATGAATTAAATATTAGTTGGCAGGGGTCTTTAACATTGTGCTTTGATGTATTTCTAATACCTTTTAAGACTTTCTGGTAGATATTGTCGAAGACCCCTTTTCCATCTATTTGACCAGAAATCAAAGCCTTTGCGTATCCCTAGTTTTTAGGATGGAAAATGGTTGAAAAATGTTATATATGCCTTACTTTCTAAAAAAAAAATAGACTCAACTTTCATTTGAAATGCTCCTATGAACTTCACATGTTGATGCTCATGTGTCCTTTTATATGGAAATGCCCATATGCTTCCAGTTGTCAGAATAGGTGAGTGCAGTGATAGTAGTTTGTTAACAAACAATGTAAACATTGCTATGGGTGGTTTGATTAAATTCCAAGCCTTGGTCACATGGAAATGTATAAAACCTACAGTAGAAGAGTCATTAACCAATCCATCAGTCAGGTTTTGTGTCTCTGTATGCTCCACCATCTATAAAAGCTCATCATATATAAAATATGCATAATGAAGAGATGTTTTTATTCATAGGAGGATCATCTAGTACAGTACAGGCATGGATCAAGGCTTGCTGAAGTGATGAAGTAGTAAGGTCTATTTAAGAGCTGCTGTCCCTCTTCCCTCCCCCACACTGACAAACAGTGGCTACCTACACTTTCTTATCTTGACATGTTATGTTGTCGTCTTTCTCCCTCTTTCCTTCTCCTTGTAAATCCCTTTCCACTTTACTTGATTAATCTCCTTATTTATTTTCTTCCTCTGTTACCTTGCTTTTCAGTGTCTCTGTCTCCTCCATCAGCTCCCTCTCAGCTGAGTTAAGCAGGTCAGCAGGCTGCCGAGGAAAAAAGCAGCACCAAGGAGAGCAGCCGCTCACTGCAAACACACTCACACAGAAACATGCATTTTTCTCACACACACCCACTCACCCCTCTCACACCGTTCTGCATCTTCCTGGTGCATCAATAACATGTTCACTAGGCTTGGGCGGTATCCAGATTGTCATACACTACATGAAAAAAAGTATGTGGACACCTGCTTGTTGAACATCTCATTCCAAAATCTTGGGAATTAATATGGAGTTGATCCCCCCCCTTTGCTGCTATAACAGCCTCCACTCTTCTAGGAAGGCTTTCCACTAGATGTTGGAACATTGCTGCAGGGACTTGCTTCCATTCAGCCACAAGACCATTAGTGAGGTCGGGCACTGAATTTGGGAGATTAGGCCTGGTTCGCAATCGGCGTTCCAATTCATCCCAGGGTGGCAGTTAGCCTTGTTGTTAGAGCATTGGGCCAGTAACTGAAAATCCCAGACCCAACAAGGTGCAGGGGGGAAATCTGTTGATGTGCCTTTGAGAAAGGCACTTAACTCTAATTGCTCCTGTAAATTGCTCTGGATAAGACCGTCAGCTAAAAATAAAAATCCCTAACTGTGGGGTTGAGGTCAGGCTCTGTCCAAGCCAGTCAAGTTCTTCCACACTGATCTCTACAAACCATTTCTGTATGGACCTCGCTTTGTGCACAGGGGCATTGTCATGCTGAAACAGGAAAGGGCGTTCCCCAAATTGTTGCCGCAAAGCTGTAAGCACAGAATAATCTAGAATGGTCATTGCATGGTAAAGCATTAAGATCTCCCTTCACTGGAACTAAGGGGTCTAGCCGGGAACATGAAAAAACAGCCCCAAACCCTTAATCCTCATCCACCAAACTTTACAGTTGGCACTATGCATTGGGGCAGGTAGCGTTCTCCTGGCATCCGCCAAATCCGCCATTTTATACATGTCAATTAGCCTATCACAAGTTTCTAAAGCGATAACATTTTCTGGAATTTTCCAAGCTGTTTAAAGGCACAGTCAACTTAGTGTATGTAATCTTCTCACCCACTGGAATTGTGATACAATTAATTATATGTGAAATAATCTGTCTGTAAACAATTGTTGGGAAAATTACTTGTGTCATGCACAAAGTAGAAGTCCTAACCGACTTGCCAAAACTATAGTTTGTTAACAAGAAATTTGTGTAGGTTGAAAAACTAGTTTTCATGACTCCAACCTAAGTGTATGTAAATTTCCAACTTCAACTGTACATGTGAAATCCCATAGAGAATGCTAGCGAGCGCATTGCGAACATTTTGTACAGGTTCTGACCTAAACTCTACAAGTAACAAAAAATTGATTGTCACAGTTTGCTGAAGGCACAATTCAAATATTAGCCAGCAAGGCTCTTGATCCAGAAGGGGATTTTCTGCTGTTACCAAGTGAATCCTTGATTTTGGAAGAAGATAACTAGCTACTAAATAGCAAACCAAATGCACAACTGCAGAGCATTTAGCACATTACAGACAGTTAGCTTAATAGTTAAAAGATATCTGGCTAGCAAACATTTAGTTGTGAATTCCATACTGTAATTAGATCACCTGGTGCATGCTGCACAACAGTGACTCACAAGTCTTCAGTCTCTAGTTGTTGTGTGCTTGTAAACAAACACCACGTGACTGGGGACTACCATATTCTTCATAATAACGTGACAGGTGAAATGAAGAACGCAATGTTCTTTATCTCCTAATGTATTGCACAAGTTGACTACAGGTATTCATTAAAAAAACAAATAAATAAATAGTTAACGGTATTGACGGTAATGAAAAACCATCCTGTGGCTTTTTCAGCAACATGGAAGTAGACCACAGAGCCACTGACAAATATGGTTACAACATAACTAAACAAGCACCCTTTACGGACTGAAAGGTGTCATATATAGGGCCCTAGCCAGGAGGTCACATTCATTTTTCTTAGCCAGGAGAACACATGTACTGGCCCTAGTCATAGTGATGTTACACGTTTTCTACCCATAAACTGATCAACATTCAAATTGAATACTAACCTAAAAACTAACCAGCCAGTTGGGAGGGAGTTGTGCTACAGAACAACTAGCACCTGTGGTTGTCCTCCAGATCCAATGATTACAGAGTCCACCTTACACTTAGAGTGATTATGGACTGCTCTGGCAACAACATAAAAGTCTGGCCCTCTCAGAGTGACAGTGAGATGTTGACTGTGATGAGTGGAGTTGCTCCCTCAAGTTTTCCATCCTGGTTAGTAGGAACCAAAAGGTGTGCAGACTTTTGTTCCAGACGAGTACTAAAACATTAAAATAAAAAAAGGTTTTGGTGATATATTGATTAGTTGAGTCAGGTGTGTTAGTGTTGGGCTTAAGCAAAAGCCTGCCCTTCACGTTCTGTGAGTCTTCAGACCCCGGGTTGAACATTTAATTTCTCCAGTCCACTACCTCTTTCCAGTAAAGGTAAATGGACAGACTGGAGCCCCAGACCAGCCAGGCTCAGCCCAGCAGTGACTCACTCCAAGGAGGGGACACACCCAGGGCCCTGTCCACCACACCGTCAGCTCTCCAACAGGCCAAGCACTGTTCAGAAAAGCCACTGTGCCTACCACTACACAAACAAGGGCAGGGCGTCATGCTTAATTTCTTTATGATAGATGGCAGCATTTTCACTTTTGGATGAATTGCGTGCCCATAGTGAACTGCCTCCTACTCTGTCCCAGATGCTAATATATGCATATTATTATTACTATTTGATAGAAAACACTCTGAAGTTTCTAAAACTGTTTGAATGATGTCTGTGAGTATAAAAATCCAAACAGGAAGTGAAAATTCTGAGAGTGGTTGTTGCTAAAGTCATCGCCTATTCAATTCCCTGTAATATATGGATCTGTTTGCACTTCATACGCCTTCCACTAGATGTCAACAGTCCGTAGAACGTGGAATGAAGCTTATGCTGTGTTGTGGGACCGGATGGGAGGGGAATGAGTCAGTGGTCTGGCAGATTGCCAGTTCATGATCACGGGCTTTCCTCATGTTGTCGCCTTGCGTTCCATTACTTATACAGACATGAAAGAATGCTTTAGTTGGAACGTTATTGGATATAAATGATAACAACATCCTGAAGATTGATTGTCTACTAAGTTTGACCAGTTTATTCGACCTGGAATACAACTTTCTGAAGTTTGTCCGACGTTTGCCTGCATCTGCGCGAGCATTTGGACACGTGTACTACACATGCTAGCAAAATTAGCTAATTGGACATAAGTAATGGACATTATCAAACAAAAAAAAGATTTATTGTGGAACTAGGATTGCTGGCACTGCATTCTGATGAAGATAATCAAAGGTAAGGGAATATTTATGATGTAATTTCGTATTTCTGTTGACTCCAACATGGCGGAGAAATGTTGTTAAATCTGAGCGCTGTCTCAGATTATTGCATGGTGTGCTTTTTACGTAAAGTTTTTTTTATTTATCTGACACAGTGGTTGCATTAAGAACAAGTGTATCTTTAATTATATGTAAAACATGTATCTTTCATCAAAGTTTATGATGAGTTCTGTTATTTGACATGGCTCTCTGTAATTACTCTGGATATTTTGGAGACATTTCTGAACATGGCGCCAATGTAAACCGAGATTTGTGGATATAAATATGCACATTATCGAACAAAACATAAATGTATTGTGTAACATGATGTCATATGAGTGTCATCTGATGAAGATGTTCAAAGGTTAGTGATTAATTTTATCTATTTCTGTTTTTTGTTACTACTATCTTTTGCTGGGAAAATGGCTGTGTTTTTCTGTGGCTACGTACTGAGCTAACATAATTGTTTGGTGTGCTTTCCCCGTAAATCCTTTTTGAAATCAGACTTGTTGGCTGGATTCACAACATGTGTAGCTTTAATTTGGTGTCTTTCATGTGTGATTTCATGAAATATTGATTTTTATAGTAATATATTTGAATTTGGTGCGCTACATTTTTTCTGGATTTTGGCCAAGTGGGACGCTACCGTCCCACATATCCTAGAGAAGTTAATAAACCACTCATAACACACACACACACACTTAATCAACCACCCCAATGACCCCATGTACGCCCATATATATTGTAAATACACCTACATACTGGAAATGACCCAGGGCCTCCTCAAGCGACAACTTTCTGATATTGTGGAGGGAAGCAGTGACCTGTGGGAGGGTAGTAAGCTTTTTGGAATTTATTCAGGATTCATGAAGACAATCAACAGATCTACAACAATCCACAGTAGTAGGCCTACATACAGTTCTCAAGGAGCTATAATATAAATCAAAACTGTTCATTACGGGACAAGTTTAGGATAACAACCGCTAACCATTTCACCTTATATCCCTGGCTGGCAGGTCACCTGTATGATGATGGTTGATCATCATACAGGTGATGATCTTCATCCCCCAGTCAAGAGCCAGGCAGAGCACTCCTCTACCTGTCAGCCAGTGGTGAAGGAGCCAGTGTAGTGTGTGTTGCCTTTCATTAGTCATTTATGAGCCATTCGAAGAACTGAGAGAAAAGTGCATTAAAGGGGACAGGAAACTAACAGGGGCAGGGCAAGAAAATGAGAATTAGCCTGGCAAGGTCCTTTCTGGAAGTTACTAATTAAAAACACTGATCTGGGGTCAGGTGTCCTATTCCTCGAATTGCACAAACACCAAACTGATCAGTAAACAGTTTGGCACCATCGAAACCCAAGACCTACACCTTCGTTACAGATGAATGATAGAGGATGGCGGACAGACAGGAAGGGAGATATGTGAATGAATGAATGGTGTACAAAAGCAGCTCTGCATTTTAAGGTTAAGCTTATCGTAGATCTGTGCCTAAAGTAGGGCCCTATAAAATCTGTTATGTTTTTTGCTTAAATCACACCAGGAAACAACTTTTGAGGTCTGGGAAAAGTTTGAGAAATGTTAATTTAATTCCAGTGCACACCTAGAATGAGGCTGTTTAGCGTGTTTTTGTAGCACACGTGAAAACCAAATACCTACTCGATTGATGCAAATAATCATGATCTTATTCTGGCAGGTAAGCATAGGCAACTTTGTAGTTAACATTTAATTGAGAAGGTTTTTGGGAAACCTTTCTATCTACCAGAATACTTTTCATTAACATCATCGCTAACGGCTACACAACGTGGCGCGTACCGCACATACTAGAGGTGGACCGATGCCTGTTTCAAGTTTTCATAACAATCGGTAATCAGCATTTTTGGATGCCGATTATGGCCGATTACATTGCACTCCACGAGGAGACTGCGTGGCAGGCTGACCACCTGTTACGCGAGTGCAGCAAGGAGCCAAGGTAAGTTGCTAGCTAGCATTAAACTTATAAAAAACAATCAATCTTAACATAATCACTAGTTAACTACACATGGTTGATGATATTACTAGATTAACTAGCTTGTCCTGCGTTGCAAATAATCAATGCGGTGCCTGTTAATTTATCATCGAATCACAGCTTACTTTGCGAAACAGGTGATGATTTAATAAGCGCATTCGCGAAAAAAAGCACTGTCGCAGCACCAATGTACCGTTCTGTGAAAGCAGAGTCAGGGTATATGCAGCCGTTTGGGCCGCCTGGCTTGTTGCGAACTGTGTGAAGACCATTTCTTCCTAACAAAGACCGTAATGAATTTGCCAGAATTTTACATAATTATGACATAACATTGTAGCAATGTAACAGCAATATTTAGACTTATGGATGCCACCTGTTCGAAAAAATACAGAACGGTTCCGTATTTCACTGAAAGAATAAATGTTTTGTTTTAGAAATGATCGTTTCTGGATTTGACCATATTAATCAAATCAAATATCTAATCAAATCAAATCAAATAAAAGTTTATTTGTCACGTGCGCCGAATACAACAGGTGTAGACCTTAAAGTGAAATGCTTACTTACAGGCTCTAACCAATGGTGCGGAGAAAAAAAAGGTATGTGTGTGTGTGTGTGTGTGTAGGTAAGTAAAGAAATAAAACAACAGTAAAAAGACATTTGAAAAAAAGAGTAGCAAGGCTATATACAGACACCTGTTAGGCAGGCTTATTGAGGTAGTATGTACATGTAGGTATCGTTAAAGTGACTACCGTAATTGCTGGACTATTAAGCGCACCTGAATATAAGCCGCACCCACTGAATTTAAAAAAAAATGTATTTTGTACATAAATAAGCCGCACGTGTCTATAAGCCGCAGGTGCCTACCGGTACATTGAAACAAATGAACTTTACACAGCCTTTAAACGAAACACGGCTTGTAACAAAAATAAATAGGCTTTAACGAAACACGTCTTGTAACAAAAATAAATAGGCTTTAACGAAACAGGCTTGTAACATTTTTTTTTTCTTTAAATAGCAGTAAACAGTAGCCTACCAAGAAAGTCCTTGGTCACTATCTTCCTCCTGTGGACTGAAACCACTGAAGTCATCTCCTTTGGTGTCGGAGTTGAATAGCCTCAGAATTGCTTCATCCGATGTTGGATCGTTTTCATTGTGCTCTCCTCACTTTCATCCGGAGGCAAATTCCCCGCAGAGCTTATGCTGCCCTCTTCAATACGCAGCAGCTCCACGCTGTCAGGACCCACTGGCAGACTTGACCATAAGTCGCTCTTCGCATGCGGCCCGTTTTAGTGAAGGATTTCTCCCCACTTGTCATCCAAGCCTCATTTTCTAGTTCGGGCCATCTGCTTTTCTTCCCTCTGAAAGCTTTTGTTGTCTTTTTGCACTAAGTCAGTTTCTCACGCTGCTGTTTCCAACGTCTTATCATCGACTCATTAAGGCCAAGCCCCCGTGCAGCAGCTCTATTTCCTTTTCAAACAGCCAGATCGATCGCCTTCGAATTGAAAGCTGCATCATATGCATTTCTCCGTGTCTTTGCCATGATGAGGGTGACAAAATGACTACCGTAATCAGAATGATGGAAAGTTTGAGCGAGCTCGATTTACTTCACATTATGAGACGGTGCTCAGTTTTTAGGCGGCATGAATTTGTGAAAGCGGGAAAAATCCATAAATTAGCCGCGTCATTGTATAAAGCGCAAGGTTCATAGCGTGGGAAAAAAGTAGCGGCTTATAGTCCGGAAATTACGGTATGCATATATGATGAACAGAGAGTAGCAGAAGCGTAAAAAAGAGAGGTTGGCGGGTGGTGGGACAATGCAGATAGCCCCGTTAGCCAATGTGCGGGAGCTCTGGTTGGTCGGGCCAATTTAGGTAGTATGTACATGAATGTATAGTTAGACTATGCATATAAGATAAACAGAGAGTAGCAGCAGCGTAAAATATGCAAATAGTCCGGGTAACCATTTGGTTACCTGTTCAGGAGTCTTATGGCTTGGGGGTAAAAACTGTTGAAAAGCCTTTTTGTCCTAGACTTGGCACTCCGGTACCGCTTGCCATGCGGTAGTAGAGAGAACAGTCTATGACTGGGGTGGCTGGGGTCTTTGACAATTTTTAGGGCCTTCCTCCGACACCGCCTGGTGTAGAGGTCCTGGATGGCAGGCAACTTAGCCCCAGTGATGTACTGGGCCGTACGCACTACCCTCTGTAGTGCCTTGCGTGATGCAACCAGTCAGGATGGTCTTGATGTTGCAGCTGTAAAACCTTTTGAGGATCTTAGGACCCATGCTAAATCTTTTTAGTTTCCTGAGGGGGAATAGGCTTTGTTGTGACCTCTTCACGACTCTCTTGGTGTGTTTGGACCAATCTAGTTTGTTGTTGATGTGAACACCAAGGAATTTGAAGATCTTAACCTGCTCCACTACAGCCTCGTCGATGAGAATGGGGGCGTGCTCGGTGCTCCTTTTCCTGTAGTCCACAATCATCTCCTTAGTCTTAGTAACGTTGAGGGATGGGTTGTTATTCTGGCATCACCCGGCCAGGTCTCTGACCTCCTCCCTATAGGCTGTCTCGTCGTTGTCGGTGATCATGACTACCACTGTTGTGTCGTCAGCCAAGTTAATGATGGTGTTGGAGTTGTGCCTGGCCATGCAGTCGTGGGTGAACAGGGAGTACAGGAGGAGACTGAGCACGCACTCCTGGGGAGCTCCAGTGTTGAGGATCAGCGTGGCAGATGTATTGCTACCTACCCTCACCACCTGGGGGCGGCCTGTCAGGAAGTCCAGGATCCAGTTGCAGAGGGAGGTGTTTAGTCCCAGGATCCTTAGCTTGGTGATGAGCTTTGAGGGTACTATGGTGTTGAACGCTGAGCAGTAGTCAATGAACAGCATTCTCACATAGGTGTTCCTTTTGTCCAGGTGGGAAAGGGCAGTGTGGAGTGCAATAGCGATTGCATCATCTGTGGATCTGTTTGGGCGGTATGCAAATTGGAGTGGGTCTAGGGTTTCTGGGATAATGGTGTTGATGTGAGCCATTACCAGCCTTTCAAAGCACTTCATGGCTACGAACGTGAGTGCTACGGGTCTGTAGTCATTTAGGCAGGTTGCCTTTGTGTTCTTGGGCACAGGGACTATGGTGGTCTGCTTGAAGCATGTTGGTATTACAGACTCAATCAGGGACATGTTGAAAATGTCAGTGAAGACACCTGCCAGTTGGTCGGCACATGTCCGGAGCACACATCCTGGTAATCCGTCTGGCCCCGCAGCCTTGTGTATGTTGACCTGTTTAAAGGTCTTACTCACGTCGGCTACGGAGAGCGTGATCACACAGTCGTCCGCAACAACTGATGCTCTCATGCATGCCTCAGTGTTTCTTGCCGCCCGCAGCTCGCGGCTGTGCTTCCCTTTGTAGTCTGTAATAGTTTGCAAGCCCTGCCACATCCGACGAGCGTCAGAGCCGGTGTAGTATGATTCAATCTTAGCCCTGTATTGACGCTTTGCCTGTTTGATGGTTCGTCGCAGGGCATAGCGGGATTTCTTGTAAGCTTCGGGTTAGAGTCACACACCTTGAAAGCGGCAGCCCTACCCTTTAGCTCAGTGCGAATGTTGCCTGTAATCCATGGCTTCTGGTTGGGGTATGTACGTACAGTTACTGTGGAGACGACATCCTCGATGCACTTATTGATAAAGCCAGTGACTGATGTGGTGTACTCCTCAATGCCATCGGAAGAATCCCAGAACATGTTCCAGTCTGTGATAGCAAAGCAGTCCTGTAGTTTAGCATCTGCTTCATCTGACCATTTTTTTATAGACCGAGTCACTGGTGCTTCCTGCTTTAATTTTTGCTTGTAACCAGGAATCAGGAGGATAGAGTTGTGGTCGGATTTACCAAATGGAGGGCGAGGGAGAGCTTTGTACGTGTCTTTGTGTGTGGAGTACAGGTGATCTAGAATTTTTTTCCCTCTGGTTGCACATTTAACATGTTGATAGAGATTTGGTAGAACTGATTTAAGTTTCCCTGCATTAAAGTCTCCGGCCACTAGGAGCGCCGCCTCTGGGTGAGTGGTTTCCTGTTTGCTTATTTCCTTATACAGCTGACTGAGTGCGGTCTTAGTGCCAGCATCTTTCTGTGGTGGTAAATAAACAGCCACGAAAAGTATAGCTGAGAACTCTAGGCAAGTAGTGTGGCCTGCAGTTTATCACAATATACTCTACTTCAGGCGAGCAAAATCTAGAGACTTCCTTAGATTTCGTGCACCAGCTGTTGTTTACAAATGAAATGTATTATTATTTACAAATCAAATGTATTATTAAAGCATACATCAGCTGATATCTTTAAATCTGCGTATTCCTCCAAAGCTCAGCTATCCTGAGTCTGCACAACTCTGCCTGGACCTAGGATCAAGACAGACACTTAAGTGTTTTCGTACTATATCTCTTGACACAACGATGAAAATAATCATGGCCTCTAAACCTTCAAGCTGCATACTGGACCATATTCCAACTAAACTACTGAAAGAGCTGCTTCCTGTGCTCGGCCCTCCTATGTTGAACATAATAAACGGCTCTCTATCCACCGGATGTGTACCAAACTCACTAAAAGTGGCAGTAATAAAGCCTCTCTTGAAAAAGCCAAACCTTGACCCAGAAAATATAAAAAACTATCGGCCTATATTGAATCTTCCATTCCTCTCAAAAATGTTAGAAAAAGCTGTTGCGCAGCAACTCACTGCCTTCCTGAAGACAAACAATGTATACGAAAGGCTTCAGTCTGGTTTTAGACTCCATCATAGCACTGAGACTGCACTTGTGGTGGTGGTAAATGACCTTTTAATGGCGTCAGACCGAGGCTCTGCATCTGTCCTCGTGCTACTAGACCTTAGTGCTGCCTTTGATACCATCGATCACCACATTCTTTTGGAGAGATTGGAAACCCAAATTGGTCTACACGGACAAGTTCTGGCCTGCTTTAGATCTTATCTGTTGGAAAGATATCAGTTTGTCTCTGTGAATGATTTGTCCTCTGACAAATCAACTGTACATTTCGGTGTTCCTCAAGGTTCCGTTTTAGGACCACTATTGTTTTCACTATATATTTTACCTCTTGGGGATGTCATTCGAAAACATAATGTTAACTTTCACTGCTATGCGGATGACACACAGCTGTACATTTCAATTAAACATGGTGAAGCCCCAAAATTGCCCTCGATAGAAGCCTGTGTTTCAGACATAAGGAAGTGGATGGCTGAAAACGTTCTACTTTTAAACTCAGACAAAACAGAGATGCTTGTTCTAGGTCCCAAGAAACAAAGAGATCTTCTGTTGAATCTGACAATTAATCTTGATGGTTGTAAAGTCGTCTCAAATAAAACTGTGAAGGACCTCGGCGTTACTCTGGACCCTGATCTCTCTTTTGACGAACATATCAAGACTGTTTCAAGGACAGCTTTTTTCCATCTACGTAACATTGCAAAAATCAGAAATTTTCTGTCCAAAAATGATGCAGTAAAATGAATCCATGCTTTTGTTACTTCTAGGTTAGACTACTGCAATGCTCTACTTTCCGGCTACCCGGATAAAGCACTAAATAAACTTCAGTTAGTGCTAAATGCGGCTGCTAGAATCCTGACTAGAACCAACATTTTTTATCATATTACTCCAGTGCTAGCGTCCCTACACTGGCTTCCTGTTAAGGCAAGGGCTGATTTCAAGGTTTTACTGTTACATGGGCTTGCTCCTACCTATCTTTCCGAGTTGGACCTGCCGTACATACCTACACGTACGCTACGGTCACAAGACGCAGGCCTCCTAATTGTCCCTAGAATTTCTAAGCAAACAGCTGGAGGCAGGGCTTTCTCCTATAGATCTCCATTTTTATGGAATGGTCTGCCTACCCATGTGAGAGACGCAAACTCGGTCTCAACCTTTAAGTCTTTACTGAAGACTCATCTCTTCAGTAGGTCATATGATTGAGTGTAGTCTGGCCCATGAGTGTGAAGGTGAATGGAAAGGCTCTGGAGCAACGAACCGCCCTTGCTGTCTCTGCCTGGCCGGTTCCCCTCTCTCCACTGGGATTCTCTGCCTCTAACCCTATTACAGGGGCTGAGTCACTGGCTTACTGGTGCTCTTTCATGCCGTCCCTAGGAGGGGTGCGTCACTTGAGTGGGTTGAGTCACTGACGTGATCTTCCTGTCTGGGTTGGCGCCTCCCCTTGGTTTGTGCCGTGGCGGAGATCTTTGTGGGCTATACTCGGCCTTGTCTCAGGATGGTAAGTTGGTGGTTGAAGATTTCCCTCTAGTGGTGTGGGGGCTGTGCTTTGGCAAAGTGGGTGGGGTTATATCCTTCCTGTTTGGCCCTGTCCGGGGGTATCATCGGATGGGGCCACAGTGTCTCCTGACCCCTCCTGTCTCAGCCTCCAGTATTTATGCTGCAGTAGTTAATGTGTTGGGGGGCTAGGGTCAGTTTGTTATATCTGGACGACTTCTCCTATCTTATCCTGTGTCCTGTGTGAATTTAAGTATGCTCTCTCTAATTCTCTCCGTCTTTCTCTCTCTCGGAGGACCTGAGCCCTAGGACCATGTGTCAGGACTACCTGGCATGATGACTCCTTGCTGTCCCCAGTCCACCTGGCCTTGCTGCTGCTCCAGTTTCAACTGTTCTGCCTGCGGCTATGGAACCCTGACCTGTTCACCGCACGTGCTAAAAAAGCCAACTGACATTTACTCCTGAGGTGCTGACTTGCTGCACCCTCGATAACTACTGTGATTATTATTATTTGACCATGCTGGTCATTTATGAACATCTTGGCCATGTTCTGTTATAATCTCCATCTGGCACAGCCAGAAGAGGACTGGCCACCCCTCATAGCCTGGTTCCTCTAGGTTTCTTCCTAGGTTTTGGCCTTTCTAGGGAGTTTTTCCTAGCCACCGTTCTTCTACACCTGCATTGCTTGCTGTTTGGGGTTTTAGGCTGGGTTTCTGTACAGCACTTTGAGATATCAGCTGATGTACGAAGGGCTATATAAATAAATTTGATATCTCAAAGTGCTGTACAGAAACCCAGCCTAAAACCCCAAACAGCAAGCAATGCAGGTGTAGAAGCACGCTGGCTAGGAAAAACTCCTTAGAAAGGCCAGAACCTAGGAAGAAACCTGGAGAGGAACCAGGCTTAATGACCTAAGGCTCGTATTTCTGTGTGTTTATTATATTATAATTAAATCTATGATTTGATATTTGATAGAGCAGTCTGACTGAGCGGTGGTAGGCAGCAGCAGGCTCGTAAGCATTCATTCAAACATCACTTTCCTGCGTTTGCCAGCAGCTCTTCGCAATGCTTGAGCACAGCGCTGGTTATGACTTCAAGCCTATCAACTCCCGAGATTAAGCTGGCAATACTATAGTGCCTATAAGAACATCCAATAGTCAAAGGTATATGAAATACAAATGGTAGAGAGAAATAGTGCTATAATTCCTATAATAACTACAACCTAAAACTTCTTACCTGGGAATATTGAAGACTCATGTTAAAAGGAACCACCAGCTTTCATATGTTCTCATGTTCTGAGCAAGGAACTTAAGCGTTAGCTTTTTTACATGGCACATATTGCACTTTTACTTACTTCTCCAACACTGTGTTTTTGCATTATTTAAACCAAATTGAACATGTTTCATTATTTATTTGAGACTAAATAGATTTTTATTTATGTATTATATTAAGTTAAAATAAAAGTGTTAATTCAGTATTGTTGTAATATATATATATATATTATATATATATATATATATATATTATATATATATATATATATATATATATATATATATATATATATATATATATATATATATATATATATATATATATATATATATATATAAATTGTTTTTAAAAATTACATTTTATAAATTAGCCCGATTAATCGGTATCGGCTTTTTTTGGTCCTTCAATAATTGGTATCGGTATTGGAGTTGAAAAATCAAAATCGGTCGACCTCTAGCACATACACAGACGGGGAATTCTTGTTGCCTCTTCAGAAAGTTGCAGGAAATACAAATCACTATTGCATTCTGTTTATGTCTTATGATAAACTTGGGCTAATTAATTAATTTAATACATTTAGTTGACTCCCTACTAAGTTCAATAAATGTTTTAAAATAGTTGGATTCAGTTTTAAAAGGGTAACATAAACCACATGTAACATATGGATTTGCAATAGTTATTTATTCTATAAAACCAATCAGAATTCCGAATAATGCCGAAGTCATATCGGAAAAATATATTTTTTTCCCAGGGGGGTGATGTAATATTGAGAACCCGGCAAGTCAGCCTATTCCCTACTAACGTTATGTTAGCACTACACGAGTCTGCCAGTTGCTATTAACACCTAGCTTACAGCTACATTAAAGTAAACCAAACCACCAACCAACTATTCAGCGGTCTTGTCTGTCAATTAACTTAGAAGAGACACACTAGTTTTCAAACAGACTGAGCATTTCCACTTCAGTTACTGGTCTGTACCACAAGGCTGGGCTTTAATTTTTTTTTTATTATTATTATTTTTTTCTCCCCAATTTTGTGGTATCCAATTAGTACCGTAATTGCTGGACTATTAAGCGCACCTGAATATAAGCCTGCTGGACTATTAAGCGCACCTGAATATAAGCCGCACCCACTGAATTTAAAAAAAAAATATGTATTTTGTACATAAATAAGCCGCACATGTCTATAAGCCGCAGGTGCCTACCGGTACATTGAAATAAATGAACTTTACACAGCCTTTAAAAGGAAACACGGCTTGTAACAAAAATAAATAGGCTTTTTAAACGAAACACGGCTTGTAACAAAAATAAATAGGCTTTTTAAACGAAACACGGCTTGTAACAAAAATAAATAGGCTTTAACGAAACACGGCTTGTAACAAATTTAAAAAAAAATAACAGTAAACAGTAGCCTACCAAGAAAGTCATTGGTCACTATCTTCCTCCTGTGCACTGAAACCACTGAAGTCATCTCCTTTGGTGTCGGAGTTGAATAGCCTCAGAATTGCTTCATCCGATGTTGGATCGTTTTCATTGTCGCTCTCGTCACTTTCATCCGGAGGCAAATTCCCCGCTGAGCTCATGCTGCCCTCTTCAATACGCAGCAGTCCAGCCATTCGAAACCCATTGATGATAGTGGATTATTTTTTTATTTTTTTTGACAATGCTCCATGCTGTCAGGACCCACTGGCAGACTTGACCATAAGTTGCTCTTCGCATGCGGCCCGTTTTAGTGAAGGATTTCTCCCCACTTGTCATCCAAGCCTCATTTTCTAGTTCGGGCCATCTGCTTTTCTTTCCTCAAAGCTTTTGTTGTCTTTTTGCACTGAGTCAGTTTCTCACGCTGCTGTTTCCAACGTCTTATCATCGACTCATTAAGGCCAAGCTCCCGTGCAGCAGCTCTATTTCCTTTTCCAACAGCCAGATCGATCACCTTCAAATTGAAAGCTGCATCATATGCATTTCTGTAACGTTCGGCGTAATCCTCCTCCTCGGACGAGGAGGATAGGCGAGAAGGATCAGACCAATATGCGGAGTGGTTTGTGTCCATGATTATTTATTAACCAAATAAACGGAACACTAACGAAACAAAATGACAAAAGAGAAACGACCCGAATACAGACACAAGATACAACCCGAGATACAAAAAGTATGATTCTCAATCAGGGAGAACGATTTACAGCTGCCTCTGATTGAGAATCATACCCGGCTGAACACAAACAACCCGACATAGAAAAATAACACATGGACAACCCACCCCAACTCACGCCCTGACCAACCAAATAAATACAAGAAAAAGGAAAAACAGGTCAGGAACGTGACAATTTCTCCGTGTCTTTGCCATGATGAGGGTGACAAAATGACTACCGTAATCAGAATTATGGGAAGTTTGAGCGCGCTCGATTTACGTCACATTATGTGACGGTGCTCAGTTTTTAGGCGGCATGAATCTTGTGAAAGCGGGAAAAATCCATAAATTAGCCGCGTCATTGTATAAACCGCAAGGTTCAAAGCGTGGGAAAAAGTAGCGGCTTATAGTCCGGAAATTACGGTAGTAGTTACTGTCTTGTCTCATAGCTGCAACTCTCGTACAGACTCGGGAGAGGCGAAGGTCGAGAGCCATGCATCTTTCGAAACACAACCCAACCAAGCCGCACTGTTTCTTGACAACGCACATCCAACCCGGAAGCCAGCCGCACCAATGTGTCGGAGGAAACACCGTACACCTAGCGACCTGGTCAGTGTGCGCTGCGCCCGGCCCGCCACAGGAGTCGCTAGTGCGCGATGAGACAAGGATATCCCTGCCGGCCAAACCCTCCCTAACCCCGGACGACGCTTGGCCAATTGTGCATTGCCCCATGAGCCTCCCGGTCGCGGCTGGCTGCGGCAGAGCCTGGGCTCGAACCCAGAATCTCTGGTGGCCTTAGACCACTGCGCCACCCGGGAGGCCCTGCTGGGCTTTAATTCTGACTTGGTGGGTTTCATCCACAACCCTCACCTCAGTTCTTGAAATATACCTTGATTCACATCTGTACCAAAAAAAGGTATCCTGAAAAGGAGGATATGGGTTAAATGGAAGGAGAGAAGGGGGGAGAGTGAGAAAATGTTGTGGTTTTCTTGTAGCTTGCCTGGTTGCTCCTGGCAACAGCAGGGGGAGAAATTGGAACTGTGGGATTACAGTAGTGTCCTTCAGTTTTTAAGATGCTGGGCTTTCTCCAATAGTTATCATTCAAAACTAGATGGGCAAAAAAAAGTTATGGTCATGCTAATCACTGTAGTAAATACATATAATGAATCAAAGAGTAATCAACTTATGTAATTATGATCGCTACGCTCACTTACTTAAATGACTGATGACAAATGTACATATGATGCCATTGATCGAATCCATTCCAAGCGTTCCTCCATTGCAAATTGATCTAACCATTCACTTTAGGCAGATTTTACTGACTGACGTAGCATACGGAATGGAATGTCCTTTGCCTTCTCTCACATTCAACATTTTCCAGTTTCCATAACATTACCTTAGACGTCCTGAGAATTATAAACACAATTATAAGAACACAAAGCTGATCAGATGTTGAATTGGCTGAAGAAGTAGCGGTTTAGTTGCCAACTCTATGGTTACACTGTGCAGGTAGCCCAGTCTTGAAACTCAAACTTCACTGAGACACATGCCAGTCAAGGTGGGGTGATAATGAGCCAAAGGTGCAAGCAGAGACCTCATATAGTCTGTGACCAAGAAAGCATCAGTGAATGTACTGGTACACTCACCAGTGTGTCCCCCAGATTGGGGCCTTCAGTGTCCATCTGAGATACAAAATCAGTATCCAGTGGCACCTAAAAACAACATTTTCTATAAAAACTAATCTAAGACAAGATACAGGGCAACATATCAAGGCTGAGATGAGGGTGATGTTAGGGAAAACACTGCACGTGGGCAACTTGAGTACTGATGAGGTAGTGAAGTTGCTGTGCATCAGGAAATGGGTTCATTCAGAGCCAGATCAAAATCAAATGTACTTTTAGAGGACTGGAGAAGTGGGTGGGGTTGTCCTCTCAGAGAGAGATGGAGACACTGAGGGCAAAGTCACATTGGGACTGCTGGACAGGAATAGAATAGGGAGGGGAAGGGGCATATTGGGCAGGTTTAATAGGGGACCGACAGGCTGCAGTTCAATCAACCTTGGTCCAAGTAGCGTTCCAGGCCCTTCTAAAGTCCACGTGCAAACTTTCACTCTACTGTAAACTCCCTGGACCTGCTTCCTTCCAGTCCCTCTCTAACACACTTTTCAAGGGCTTGTGCTCAAAGAGGACTGCCTCGAAAAGCGTGGGCTATGGACTGTGCCTTCTCGGTAACAGGCAAGACACTGCTTACGCTATATATCAAGTTTGCCACCGTGTAAACGCTAGGCGCGGGAGGTGGTGGCGGGGGACTGTGAACTTGTGTGCGAGTGGGTGTCCCCTGCAACTCCTCCCTAAGCTATCAAGCTCAGGAGTAAATCAATAGATGAACGGGGAAGGCCCCCTCAAGTGGTCTCTCCAAAGACAAACAAGCGATCTGTTGCCTCACCAGTGCCAGGTTCACCAGAAAAAGAGCCTGGGAAGGGAGTGGGGGTAACAAGCTGGTACCTGGGTTAAAGTTACTAGATTCAAGTAAGAGTCCGATTTACAGACAGCTACCCCCATCATCATCATGATCGCTACTAGGCTTCATGACACACACACACACACACACACACGCCGACTTGCACCTGCAAACGCCAGCACAAACTTTTCACACATGCTCACCAGTAAAACAGTGGCATGCCCTTTGACTGGACCAAGTGCTCATGAGCTCTAATACATATTTGCAACATAACCGGAAAGTCATCCTTGCAGGTGAGCATCTCATCATCCCGGAATCACACTCCCAAACACCCAGCTTGACTGACACAAAACAGCACCTCTTCACACAGTCAGTATTTTGGTGACCAGTCAACACCAACTTGCTGCACTTCACAGACATGTCAAGGTTCGGTACAATGAAGTTAGTCAGCCAGTCCATTCACAACAGCGTGTCACTCCGCTACCGGTACCAAAAGAAACCTCGAACAGAGCTTTTCTCTCACCCCAAATTGAGAGGGAAAGAGTACTAGAGAGGGGGGTGTACAGGCCTACAACATGAAGCTATGGTATGGAGGGATGTAATGCACACTCAAGTTGGTCTTTCAATATCTTTGCAAGAGAATGTATCACACCGTGTATTCAGCAAAGCTGTTGACAAAATAAATGGGTCCTTGTCACATGCAGTCAAATGTTTATAATATGGTTCAGAATGCTAAACCACAATAAATGACATTGACCAATTCAACATTGACCATTGAAATCATCTATGCAACTTGGAAATACAGCATTTACTGAGAATCATCCATTTTAATGCTCCAAATGTATGAGGACATGCAACACTTCAATAAAGAATCATGACTCAGTAGCTTAGAGACAATGTCAAACTGCACCCAACCTTTCACCTAAAAACCAACGAGGGAATGATTTTTCTGGTTAGGGTTAACAAACATGATGGACGTGGATTATGGATACATTCATTAAGATCAAAATACATCAAATTATGACGTGTACAAATCATAACGACATATGCATTAACGTGTAATAACGGTTTCACTTCAGTGCAGTGGTAACAGTAAGAGAATGAAGCCAACATGGTAAGGAAAGAGGAAAGTGAATCCATTTTGAACCGGCATTTCTACTTCAGCACCACAGCAAGGGGCTTGCTCATAATGCTACATGGAAAGGGTGTCGGCACCGAGATTTATCCAGGGTATGACTTTGCAACAAAGGTTATTCAAAATATTCACCAACAAATACACAATAACAGACTGCTTTTCACAGTCTTAGGTGGCAATTTCATCAGAAACTGCATGTCACTCCCAATTCACACGCGTGTGAACGTATGAAGATCCAAGGGTTGTAATGTCATCCTTCATACCGAAATCAAAATATATATATAATTATGACATTCTTTAATGTATCAGTTTTTCCTGAATCACCAACCACAGCCTTCATCAGAGATTACAATACCCTTCCACGCTGTCTTGCTGTGAATTCTAAAATGCAGTTTGCAGCAGTGCAGTGGCTTTTGGACATTCTTTAAAATATTTGCATTAGCTAGTTAAAGGAAACACTGCAGATAAAATTAGGCAGGAGTGATTTAGAATATGGCATCCATCATTTCTCAATTTTACCACAAGTAGGAACAGTGGCTGTGTGATGCATTGAAAAGGGAGGATATCCCAGTCATACATCAAATCGTAATAAGTCCATGATGATGCATATTAATGGACAGCTTACATGGCCAACACTGCCCATACAAAATATTAAGACTACTGGGCAGGGTGACTTTTGATAATCCTACTTCATTCCTACTGAGAATGTGATTTCTAAAAGATGGAAAAGGATAGTCTGAACTAGCCTCGGATACATTGTAGCTGTCTATGGCAGTTTTCCATCATGGCGAATCACAACCAACTACATTGCAAGGCATCACTACGGGGGAAATGTAGCTACTTTCTCAATTGTCCACAAAGTGTACGAATCGATAAATAATGTTACAAGCCAAATGAATGTCCTGTACAATTAACTAGAACCATAGCGATTGAAATGGCATATTGATGCTGAAGGTTGGAGGACATGGGAGGGTACGGAAGGTGCTGTTTGTATGGATGTCAGTTTATCATCATGGTCTTCTTCAAACACATGACGACTGATGACAAAAAAGGGCATCTTCACAACAAATGAGTTAAAACCCAGTGAGTGAATAAACCAAGCTTCTCTTACCTCAGGCGGTGGTTCGTTTCCAGCTTCCCGGAGCAGCCATTATCAGTATTCCCTCTCTCCCTCCGTCCTAGCCTCCACCACAGGTACCGGGCAGAATAAGAACCGGTAAACCAATCCCCCCCCACCCCCAAACTGTCACCCCTCTGATGGGTGAGATATCCTAACAACGAGAGGGTAGTCCCGTTTTTTGCAATAAATCCCCGTCAAAACTCGGGTCTTCAGTGAGTTTAGTCTCCAAAACGCAGTCCAGCAAGAGCGCAGGATGAAACCGGAGGTTCGGCGCGGTCCGCCCAGCGCAGCGCAAGCTAGTTAATTGAGCAGTTCACAGGTAACAGATGTGGTACCGCTTGGGTAGCATGGCGATGGCTAGATTGTCATCCAAAATATACATTATCTCCCCGTTGATTCTTTCGTGGCCGCTGTTTCACTTAAGAAACCATGTAACGTTAGCAAACGGGTAACGTTGGGTTTATCGTAGCTGCTGAGTCTGGGAGGCTAGCTAACGTTAGCTGGCTAACTAACTAGCTAGCTTTCACTGTAACTGTTAGTACTAATATCCAACTACGTGTTGCATGTTGTGGTGAACGGGGGGTGAGTATTGTTTAAATAAAAAATAAACGATTAAAATAAAATTGGGGTATTTGTTGCACCGCTATAACTAGCGATGTGCATTCGCAAGGGACCCCCCCTCTCTGCCCGTTAATCTCGATCACACCACAGACAGCTTTAGCTATCGCTTAGACCAGGGTCTACACGAAAAGCGCGCCCTCGACACGAAGCTCGTTCCCGCCTGTTTGAGTTGCATTCCCCCTACAAAATGGCCGCCAAAATAAACCTGCGACAGTCAAACTATCTACTACCCTTGGTGTGAAATTAAACAGCACATGGATAGCCTGTTCATAATCTAACGCAGCGGTAATACATGTTTATGTAAACTGCCTCGGCATTTAAAAGGGCAACATTAGGTTTTAGGGTGAGTTAACCAACCAAGCCAACGTTGCTAGCAAGCCGTAACATAGCTAGCAAGCACGCACGTGCATGTTTCCTGAACAGTAAACCTTGACGTTATCACCAATACGGTTAGCACCTTAGCGAATTAACTAGCTAAATGAGTACATTTAGATTCACGGGCATGCTGTTAGATATATTTAGCTATTTAAATGGTCGTAATACTGGTAAATGAGAAATAGCACTTAGAATGTTTCAATTGTGCTTGAAACTTAAGTGTTTGTTAACAAATTTTCTGAGGGACTATCATACTACCAGCACCTAACTAGTTAACATCAGTGAATCATATCCCATCAACCAAGCACCAATCATGTTCAAATTACCCGCCTCATTCGCGCGTTGACGAAAACCACTGACCAATCTGTATGGTCGTTCACTCACTTAAAATGGCGGCGGTCACCACTGGGATGAAAATGGTCTTTTGTCGCACGAGCTGACACAATCGGTGTGTAGGTTGTTTTAATACTATAGCAGCTAGTCACCGCTTTCAGAAACCGTCATTTGGTAACGGTGAATACAATTTCGTCATTACTCAAAAGCGACGTCCACACGAAGTTAACCTATAGCAAACTACACAAAACAAAAAATAAACGCTACATGCAACAATTTTACCGAGTTAATAAATGATTTCAGACCGAATCTATGGATTTCACATGACTGCGCAGCCCGTAGGCAACGGGAGCCAGGCCTAGCTAATCAGAATGCGTTTCCCCAACAAAAGGCCTTTATTACAGACAAATGCTCCTCAGCACCCTGCTCCTCCCCTCAGCCATCCCGCAGGTGAAGCAGCCAGATGTGGAGATCCTGGGTACACTTGGTCGGCGACTGTGAGGCAAGACATACCGCTAAATTCTCTTTAAAAAATGTGTTGTGGCTTATGGTAGAGAAATCACCATTCAATACCCTGGCAACAGCTCTGGTGGACATTCCTGTAGTCAGCATGCCAATTGCGAACTCCCTCAACTTGCACTTATATTTTTGTTCGGCATAGTTCTGAGCGACCATAACTTATGTCATGATAACACATTGTTCCTCTGACCAGGTCTTAAAGTGCAGAACTAAATAAAATATACAATCACATACTGTTTTAATAAAAATATCAAAGAGAAACATACACATAGGTAAGCCATAGTCTTGTTTTAACATCAAGGAAAAACAATTGTCTTTGACTTCAACGATAAACAGAAATAGTTGCTCTTTAAAAGCATAAGATTACAAATGTGAATATTAAACAAAAAAAACAAAAAAGTTAAATCAACATATCAGGCTTTCCCTCTGTACAGTACATGGCACCACAGAGTTAATTAGCGAAGTGATCCCCCCCCAACACAAAAAAACAGACAAGCAACCTTCCGAGCTCTGGAGACAGGAATACTAAAATGGTCAGTTCGGATATGGGTGTAAGCATGTGGGGGTCCAATCAGTACCCCGGTGCTGAGCAACCCCCCCCCCCCCCACGGCAGGTGGGTCCACAGAAAAAGTCACTATGCCACAGCTGCTAAGGGCCAGTTCACTTCTTATTCTTGGGGGCAGGTCTGTAAGAAGGAATATTTGATACATTCTTATTACAAAGACAAAATACATTCTGCAGGGTAAAAGACTGTAAATTAATTGTGCCAAAACTCAGATTTATAGATATGAATTTATGCAACAAATCCAGGCAAAATAGTTAAATATAATACATCAGGGGTCGTGTTAGAATTCAGAGACCTGAATTTACAAAATGTAGACGATAAACAAAAATCTACATTTTAAACCATTTCACCTGCATTTTATAATTAAAGCAAGTATTTTTATTTTTTTTGCTTCAAAAGTGACCAGGAGCGTGCAACTAGTTTTCCATCACAGAAAATACATTAGTGCAACACATTCAGCACAAAATCACTTCATTCATCAGAGGTGCAATGCTATTTAGCTAGTAGCCACACAATTAAATGTGCGTACAACGAAAAAGCAAGGTATTTTTTTGCAATGTTTATCATAGAAATAATGTAGCCAGCTACATTTCCTAAGGTTTTGCTTGAAGTTTAGAACGCTGTCTGAATATGTACCGTTCGTCATCCGAGTGGAAAAGTGCAACTGAAGCAAAATTAGTGTTAGCAGAAAATTGCAAGCAGCAGCATTTTAGATCTGCGTTTATAAAACGCAGCAAGATTATTATTATGCATATTGTTTTTTCCATTAATGTGACCCATGTACATTTATAAACAAGCATTTCCTCACCTGTAGATTCCTACTACGATGGCGTGATCTCTCTCATAAGGCTCCAGTGTCAGCTGCTCCTGGGGCTTCATGTTTTCTGAGCCCATCTTCTTCACCTCCGCAGCAAACACAGCCTCCGGTGCTGCCGTTGAGTCAATGCAGTTTGCCTGGAGGGAGACGGGACAAACGTACTTTAAACCCACTGCACCTGAAGCACTGGCCCTCAGTAACAGTAATCTAAGTTGCTCCTAAAATCAAAAGCTTTGCAGCTCAATGCAGAATGTTCAACGTCAAATATCTTAGTTTGCCTGCTTAATTAAGAATAGTATTCCAGAAGATGGCACCACTAACCCTGAATAACACAGCCTTTTGCACAGTCTCAATGTTTTACCTTGATAGAGATGACAAAGTGCCCTCCATTCTTGAGGAAGTTGTGAGCGTTGAGTGCAACAATTCTGGTCTGATCAGGCTGGGCCACATCAGCGAAGATGACATCTACCATGCCTGCACAGAGGGTACAGCCAGAGTTAGTAAAACATACATAAACCACCACAGTATTTTGGCATCAGTGTATGATTTTGATGACTTACCAACAAGCATGCGGTATTTGTGTGGATGCCGGGCGTCCTCAATGATGGGAATTATATTGGTTCTCTTTTTGGCAACATTGAGCAGATCACGCCCTGACCTGTGAGAGAACTCCACAGCATACACAAGACCCTCCTGCAAAACAGAGGAAAAGTTCTTACATGTACAGGGGTCAAAGGAATGAAGGTCCACACTTCATTGTGATAGTTAATTGTTCTAAACAAGACCATTATCGAGTAGCCCAACTAAACCAATGAGTTCTGATTATGTGTGTGTGTGGGGGGGGGGGGGGATATACTCACAGGTCCAACGATGTCTGACACGTGGGACACTGTTGTCCCTGATGCAGCTCCCAGGTACATGACCTTCGAGCCAGGTTTGATGTGGATCTGGTCAACCCCTCCCAAGATGGCTGCTGCCAGCTTTGACCGGAAAGGGTTCCACGCTCTGTACTCAATCTTCGTCTCTCCTTCCTCGACATTCATCCTTTTTTCTCCATACACAGACTCTCCAATTACCATGTTCTTTGTCACCAGGGCATCCTCCTTACCACGGCAGATGAACACACCTGAAGGCGGAAAAAAAGAGACGTGTGAAATTACAACACTCCAATATATTGGGAACATTACAGTTAAGAAGAAATTGTGTAGAGTGGGTGCTGCTGAACTATAAACAAAAGTGCAACTACAGGCCTCTGCTGGAGACAGCTTGTATTGCACAGCTCCCCAACTTTTCCACTCACCTTCATGTCTATGAGGCTCCACTGTGACTTTCCTGCCCGCGCTGAAGCCCCCACGTCCACCTCTACCCCTGGGGGTGCCACGACCACCTCCACGGCCTCTGAAGCCACCCTCGCCACTTGGAGACCTAAATCCACCTCCTGTAACAGGGAAATAACACTTAATGTCCAGTTCTTGTCCAAATTAACCACTTGTGGAAAACAACTTTCATCCATGGCATCAAACCTAAAAACCTGTCAAATAAAATCTAACTATGTTTGACTTACCACCACCTCTGCCCCTGAATCCTCCCCGTCCGCCTCTATCTCCAAAACCTCCCCGCCCGCCTCGATCTCCAAAACCTCCCCGTCCACCACCTCTGTCTCCAAAGCTCCCTCTTCCTCGGAAGCCTCCTCGATCACCACCCCGAGGGCTGAATCCTAAAAGGAAGATGAAAGATTGTGAAAAATGGAGATTAACATTCAAATGTGTATGGCACATGACATGTTAACAGGGCATGGTGCAAACAAATGCATGAGAGATGCTTCAGATTTATGGTGCATGTTACAGTAACATTCAAATGTCTATGGCACATTACATGTTGCCAGGACCTGGTGCAAACAAATAAGAGATGCTTCAGATTTATGGTGCATGTTACAGTATAGATTACTTATAGAATCATAGATCCCAACAACTAATGCATGCCTATTTGTCTTACAGCCATGATAACTTAACTAAATACAGGTTGATTTCACCATCTGTGATGAATTGATACTTTAATAGCGGATTAAAGGGGTACAACAAAGAACTTGGAAATGGAACAGGACATTCAATATTTTTGTATGTCTCGGTGTTAGTTTACCATCTAACTAGAATACTGTATTTGAGATCGAGTGGTAAACCAAAGATAATGGGTAAACAGCATGACATGGGCGGCCATGAATCTAGCGAATGCAATGGGTTAGTTAATGACCTGGTTACCAATGCTAGCATGTTGAGAGTATATGAGCCAATAACGTAAAAAAAATATTTCGCTAGGCACTCAAACCCAAACCACGTTCAGGCAATATAACTAGAATACGTATGTTATGTGCGAACAACAACTAACGTTACCTAGATTGCTTGCTAGCTACTTAGCTAACGCTAGTGCGTATGAACACGTGTTTAATTTTAGTGCCATGCGGGCTTCACCATTGCGGAAAATGTGCATTAAATCACAGCAGATGCAAATACAGTCCAAACACTTTAATATGAATGATCATTAGGTGAAATTGAACACACACGTCCTACTTGAAACTGTATCGTTAGCTATATGCACCATTTACTTTTTGTCCAAGTTGTGTAAGAGAAACCATGGCTAACGTTACTGCTCGCAACACCAGGCCGGAATATTAAACAACTTCACAATAATATTTGGGCTTCATAATTGTTAGACTTTGACCGGCATTTCGATTATGTATCCTCGTTTACTCAATTGATAAAATAACTTACCTGGTGTCATATTTGGTCGATTGCTGTGTTCTCAATCTAAAACAGCTCGAATTTGCTTTACCGGTTTTCTCTTCTACCTTCTTCTTGTGAAGACTCAGAAACTACGTAATAAAGTGGTCATCAGATTCCTCCTTCCCATGATACACCACGGTCTGGACGCTTGGGATTTTGTCGCCATCTAGCTTGGACGTCCATAAGTACACTCCAGTTGTTTTTGCTCATCTTTATCAATTGTGTCAATAATGTCGGACTTTCTTGTCTTGAGCCCAATACTGTAGAGGTAAAAAATACTGCCTAAAGTCAGTCCTGACGGATCATAAAGTCATATGGCTGACTAAGAATGTGCAGTAATGATGATAAGAAATACTCTGGTGGTTATTGGAAATTGAATAACTGCATGATGATTTAAAACATCTGTTTAATGGAAATGTAACTACCTCTAATGCAGAATATAGGAAATATTGGGAACTGCTGAAATTTAAAATCCACTCAGCCTGTATTACTTATGGAAAATTGCTTGGTTTAAGGCGATGTGAGGTAGCTGAGCTCTATAAGAAGCTTGATCTTAATGAGAAAGCTCAATTGAAGGAGTCACAATTTACACAATTCTCAATACCGTAAGTCACAATTTTATCTTTGATTGTCTTAAGCATTTGAAGTTTGGTCATTTTTTTGTTGGTGCTATTAGAACTCTGTATAATGGTGGCAATAGCTGTATCAAACTGCCATGGAACATCCTCAATGTTTAACATTTACAAAGGAATATGACAAAGTTGTCCAATCTCACTTTTTTTATTAGTATCTCAAACATTCTGCTCATTAGTTTATCAAAGTCTATTTGAAGGCATGACACTCTAGGTCAGAGAGATCAAGATATGGGGATATCTTGATCTCTCTGACCTAGAATGTCATGCCTTCAATTCTAGGTCAGAGAGATCAAGATATCCCCAACTGGCAGATGACACCTCACTTTTGTTTGAAAAATGTGTCACAAGCTAGATTAGCATTGGATATTGTGAAGCAGTTCTCCAAAATGTAAATAATCCGGGTGGTTATTTGATTAGTTGTTCAGCAGTTTTATGGCTTAGGGGTAGAAGCTGTTAAGGAGCCTTTTGTTCCTAGACTTGGCGCTCTGGTACTGCTTGCCGTGCGGTAGCAGAGAGAACAGTCTAGAACAGTGACTGGAGCCTGACAATTGTTTGGGCCTCTCTGACACCGCCTAGTATATAGGTGGATGTCAGGAAGCTTGGCCCCAGTGATGTACTGGGCCGTACGCACTACCCTCTGTAGCACCTTACGGTCAGATGCCGAGCAGTTGCCATACCAGGCGGGGATGCAACTGGTCAGGATGCTCTCGATGGTGCAGCTGTAGAACCTTGAGGATCTGGGGACCCGTACCAAATCATTTCAGTGTCCTGATATGGAAAGGGTATTGCTGTGCCCTCTTCACAGCTGTCTTGGTGATGTGGACACCAAGGAACTTGAAACTCTTGACCCGCTCCACTTCAGTTACGTCGATATTAATGGCGACCTGTTCGGCCCTCCTTTTCCTATAATCCACAAACAGCTCCTTTGTCTTGCTCACATTGAGAGAGAGGTTGTTTGGTATTATATATTTTGAAATGTGAGAAGTTTGTTCTGAAAGGAGCTGTCAATCCAGCAGATTGTAACATCACTGAAAAAGATACTGTAACCTACCTAGGTGTAAAGATCACCAAAAATCTTAAGGCTGTGAATGAGCTTAATATCACGTTTCAGGACAAGACACAGGCAAAACGATAGGTCAAGGGCAGGCAGAGGTCAGTAATCCAGATCAAAGTCCATGAGGTACAGAATGGCTGTCTCAGGGTCAGGGCAGCCAGAGGTCAATAATCCAGGGTGGTGTGACAAGGTACAGAACAGCAGGCAGGCTCAGGGCAGGCAGAATGGTCAAAACCGGGAAAACAGGAACTAGAAAAAGACAGGAGCAAGGGAAAACCGTTGGTAGACTTGACAAACAAAACGAACTGGCAACAGACAAACAGAGAACACAGGTATGAATACACTGGGGATAATGGGGAACATGGGTGACACCTGGAGGGGGTTGGAGACAAGCACAAAGACAGGTGAAACAGATCAGAAACACTTAATTTGAATCCTGTAACTGAATCTATCAAAATAAATTATCCTCATGGTTAGGGAGGGATTTAAATATTCAAGGGAGGGTGCTTTAATCCAAAACTGAGGGGCTATCTCGTTCATCCTATATTTTTTCCCAAATCCACCTTAGATAAGCGATTGTACAACTTAATTTGGAAAAGTGGGATAAAATCTTTACTTCAGAATAATGCATATTTTGGATATATGCATATATCATCTCCTATTGTAAGTGATACACAGGTGAATGGCATTGGTTTACTAGATAAGAAATTCAGCAATCGTTTATTAAGGGATATTTTCTACAGGAATTCTATTCCTTCTGCTATATTTTGTTGGGCTTCATCGTTTGATGTAAACTGGCGCCGTGCTTGGCTCACTCCACACAAATTGGTTTCAACTGAAATGGGTCTTCCGCATTTAACCCAACCCCTCTGAATCGACATCCACGTCCCCGGGGAACAGTGGGTTAACTGCCTTGCTCAGGGGCAGAATGATAGATTTTTACCTTGTCAGCTCGGGGATTCCATCCAGCAACCTACTGGCGCAATGCTCAAACCACTAGGCTACCTTCGCCCCTCAAAAGGAGATCTCCTTTAAGATTGTCCATAGATTTTACCTGTGTAATAGCTTGATTTCTAAATATATACCTGATGCTACCAGTGAATGCAGTTTTTGTGAACTAAAAACTGAATCTATTGAACACTTATTTTGTAATTGTTTACATAGTGAGGTGTTCTGTACTGATGTGAAACTATGTCTTGGCAACAAAATGCATATAACCATTGAAATATCTAAATTTGACATTATTTTACTACACTGATTCCACAATTGAATGCCAGTATGTCATAAATCTCTTTATTTTACGAGGAACATTTTTCATACACAAATCAAAATGTATTAAGAAAAATGCCCTTAAAAATGTTTTAAATCTGATTTGGAAAACTATTTAGAATCATTAAAATGAATGCAAAACAAAATGTCTAAAAAATAATTGTATTCGCTACATGTCTGTATTTTATTTGGTATAATGTGGATTTGTATTATACAAAAATAAAAAAAATCCCTCTTCCTTATTCTTCTTTTTTTGTCCCTCTGGCTTTTCTGTCTTTTGTGTTTTGCACGTTACTGTTTAATAATAATAATAATATATATATATATATATATATATATATATATACAAATTCGGACCCCACTATATAAGCGGCATGTATTCATGGATGCCAAGGGAAGCCAGGCTTCCCCCAAAATTTAACCAAGGAAAAAAAGTAAGAAAACATAAAATAGTGTATCCTGGCGCAGCTAAAAAAAAAAAGTGTCAAGGGAAGCCAGCTTGGATTTTAGTGTCACACCAATCAAATCGCATTGAGAGCATAGAGTGCATTCGGAAAGTATTCAGACCTATTGACTTTTTCCACATTTGGTTACGTTACAGCCTTATTCTAAAATTTATTAAATAATTTTTTCCCTCATCAATCTTCACACAATACCCCATAATGACAAAGCGAAAACACGTTTTTAGAAATACAATAGAGTTCAGTACAGTAGTGTGCTCTACTTTGCTGTACTGTAATGTCCAAACTTACGAAGCATAGACATCTATGATTGTTTCAGATTTGGTCTGGTCCGGACAAAACATATGTGGCCTTGTTCAGGGGCGGAGCTCATTACAATAATATGCAAAAGTAGGATATTGCTTATTTCTACCTTTTTGTGTATTTATTCAGGATACAGTGCCTTGCAAAGCTATTCAACCCCCTTGGCGTTTTTCCTATTTTGTTGCATTACAACCTGTAATTTAAATAGATTTTTATGTGGATTTCATGTAATGGACATAAACAAAATAGTCCAAATTGGTGAAGTGAAAAAAATAAATAAACTTGTTTAAAAAAAATGGAAAAGTGGTGCATGCATATGTATTCTTTGCTATGAAGCCCCTAAATAAGATCTGGTGCAACCAATTACCTTCTGAAGTCACATAATTAGTTAAATAAAGTCCACCTGTGTGCAATCTAAGTGTCACATGATCTGTCACATGATCTCAGCTGTTCTGCATGGCCACAGAAGCAAGGGGCACCACCAAGCAAGCGGCATCACCAAGCAAGCGGCACCACCAAGCAAACGGCACCATGAAGACCAAGGAGCTCTCCAAACAGGTCAGGGACAAAGTTGTGGAGAAGAACAGATCAGGGTTGGGTTCTAAAAAAATATCAGAAACTTTGAACATCACACGGAGCACCATTAAATCCATTATTTTAAAAAATTGAAAGAATATGGCACCTGCCAAGAGAGGGAAACTATTTAGAATCATTAAAATGAATACAAAACAAATTGTCAAAAAAATTATTGTATTCGCTACATGTCTGTATTTGATATGGTATAATGTGGATATAACCAAAATTCACGGAAAGGAGGGCATTAATCAGAGAGGCAACAAAGGGACCAAAAATAAACCTGAAGGAGCTGCAAAGCTCCACAGCGAAGATTGGAGTATCTGTCCATAAGACCACTTTAAGCAGTACACTCCACAGAGCTGGGCTTTACAGAAGAGTGGCCAGAAAAAAGACATTGTGAAAGAAAAAAAATAAGCAAACACGTTTGGTGTTCGCCAAAAGGCATGTGGGATACTCCCCAAACATATGGAAGAAGGGACTCTGGTCAGATGAGACTAAAATTGAGGTTTTTGGCCATCAAGGAAAATGCTATGTCTGGCGCAAACCCAACACCTCTCATCACCCCGAGAACACCACAGTGAAGCATGGTGGTGGCAGCATCATGCTGTGGGGATGTTTTTCATCAACAGGGACTGGGAAACTGGTCAGAATTGAAGGAATGATGGATGGCACTAAATACAGGGAAATTCTTGAGGGAAACCTGTTTCAGTCTTCCAGAGATTTGAGACTGAGACGGAGGTTCACCTTCCAGCAGGACAATGACCCTAAGTATACAACTAAAGCAACACTCGAGTGGTTTAATGGGAAACATTTAAATGTCTTGGAGTGGCCTAGTCAAAGCCCAGACCTCAATCCAATTGAGAATCTGTGGTATGACTTAAAGATTGCTGTACACCAGCGGAACCCATCTAATTTGATGGAGCTGGAGCAGTTTTGCCTTGAAGAATGGGCAAAAATCGCAGTGGCTAGATGTGCCAAGCATATAGAGACATACCCCAAGAGACTTGCAGCTGTAATTGCTGCAAAAGGTGTCCCTACAAAGTATTGACTTTGGGGGGGGTGAAGAGTTATGCACGCTCAAGTTTTCAGTTTTTTTGTCTTATTACTTTTTTTTTTCACAACAAAAACTATTTTGCATCTTCAAAGTGGTAGGCATGTTGTGTAAATGAAATGATACAAACCCCCCAAAAATCATTTTTTCCCCCATGTTGTAAGGCAACAAAATAGGAAAAATGCCAATGGGGGTGAATACTTTCGCAAGCCACTGTACATCACCATGCAGGGGTCGCGTTAACGCTGGAAAAAAATACAAAACTCATAAGAAATATCTTGCTGCGTTTTATAAACGCAGATCTAAAATGCTTCTTATTGTAATTTTTGCTTAGCATCAGACTAATATGTTGATTCAGATGCACTTCTCCACTTGGATGAGAATTCACGAAAGGGCATTCTGTCAGCAGACAACGCTCTAACTGGTATGAAGATACTTTTCTCAGTGTAGCCTACTTTTCTACAGTAAAATGCTAGATTAACTTCAAACAAAACATTAGGAAATGTAGCTGGCTACATTCTTTCTATGATAAGCATTAGAAATATTATGGCCATGGATAGGTTTTGCAACATTTTTTTTTATTCTAAGCTCATATTCTGTTACGAAACTTTGCATCTGCACAGTTCTTCCAGTAAATGTGTTTTTGTGAAATTAATTTTGTTATGTTACAGCCTTGACAAAGCGAAAACAGGTTTTTAGACATTTTTTCTAATTTATAAAAAATTAAAAAACAGATACCTTATTTACATAAGTATTCAGACTTTTTGCTATGAGACTCGAAATTGAGCTCAGGTACATCCTGTTTCCATTGATCATCCTTGAGATGTTTCTAAAACTTGATTGGAGTCCACCTGTGGGAAATTTTATTGATTTGGAAAGGCACACACCTGTCTATATAAGGTCCCACAGTTGACAGTGCATGTCAGAGCAAAAACCAAGCCATGAGGTTGATGAAATTGTCCGTAGAGGCTTGTGTCCAGGCACAGATCTGGGGAGGGGTATCAAAAACTTTCTGCAGCATTGTAGGTCCCCAAGAACACAGTGGCCTCCATCATTCTTAAATGGAAGAAGTTTGGAACCACCAAGACTCTTCCTAGAGCTGGCCGCACGGCCAAACTGAGCAATCGGGGGAGAAGGGCCTTGGTCAGGGAGCTGACCAAGAACCAGATGGTCACTCTGACAGAGTCCCAGAGTTCCTCTGTGGACATGGGAGAACCTTCCAGAAGAACAACCGTCTCTGCAGCACTCCACCAATCAGGCCTTTATGGTAGAGTGGCCAGACGGAAGCCACTCCGAAGTAAAAGGAACATGACAGCCCGCTTGGAGTTTGCCAAAAGGCACCTAAAGGACTCTCAGACCATGAGAAACAAGATTCTGATTAAACCAAAATTGAACTCTTTGGCCTGAATGCCAAGTGTCACTTCTGGAGGAAACCTGGCACCATCGCTACGGTGAAGAATGGTGGTGGCAGCATCATGCTGTGGGAAAGTTTTTCAGACGCAGCGACTGGGAGACTAGCCAGGATTGAGGGAAAGATGAACGGAGCAAAATACAGACTAATCTTTGCTGAAAACCTGCTCCAGAGTGCTCAGGACCTCAGACTGGGGAGAAGGTTCACCTTTCAACAGGACAATGACCCTAAGCACACAGCCAAGACAACGCAGGAGTGTTGTCTCTGAATGTTCTTGAGTGTCCCAGCCAAAGCCCGGACTTGAACCCAATTTAACATCTCTGGAGAGACCTGAAAATAGCTGTGCAGCAACGCTGCCCCATCCAACCTGACAGAGCTTGAGAGGAACTGCAGAGAAGAATGGGAGAAGCTCCCCAAATACAGATGTGCCAAGCTTGTAGCATCATACCCAAGAAGACGTGAGAATGTAATTGCTGCAAAAAGGTACTTCAACAAAGTACTGAGTAAAGGGTCTGAATACTTATGTAAATGTGATCTTTCCGGTTTTTTTAATACATTTTCAAAAATGTCAAAAAAGCTGTTTTTGCTTTGTTATTATGGGGTATTGTGTGTAGATTGATGAGGAGGGAAAATAATTGAATCCATTTCAGAATAAGACTGCAACATAATGTGGAAAAAGTCAAGCCGAATGCAGTGTACAGAAAGAACTTGAATTGTTGCAGCTGATTGTATTGTTGTCCTTCGGTGGCTAGCTAGCTACCTAAAATTGTCCCTTTCCTAAATTAGCCATGGAAGGAGATAGGGATTTGGACTGGTTTTACTTAATTCTCCCTATTGGCCAATGATTATAAAGGTGATTCTGATCCAATCATTAATATATACATTGTTGTGCCCCTGGCCTGAGATGGAAGTTCAATATGTAGCTAGATGTAAAAGGCTAATGTTAACTAGCTGACATTGCCCATGAATGAAAGTTAGGCTAGCGAGCAAGCATTTTAGCCAGGTAGCCTAGGACAACAAAAAATGAAAGCATGTACTGCATGACAGAGTGAAAGACTGTTTTGTCAACATGAGAGGAGGATGGCATCCTCTACAAGTAGGGTCAACATGATTTTTCTACTTGCACTAACGTGCATGCACAGATACTATCTACACACGCACACAGAAATCAGAAACTTTGACAGCCACATCATATGTAGCTTATGTGGATTGGACTAAATTGTTTTTGGTATCTTTTAGTTGTCACTTTATTAGACTAAGCAGAGGTGATTTGATGATATTGAAATGTTCAAGTTTAAATGGTGCTGGTATAGTGGAGGCAGCTTCTGTTTTCTTTACGACTTGCGGTAAACCTCTTTGGTTCTAAATCAATAGTTGTTTGTGATCCAAAAATGTTGTAAACATTAAATTGCTTGACCATGCTGTAGGTCATGTAACTGTCTTTTACATGCTTTGTGGACTTCACCGGGCAGAGGTTGCTCTCCGGTTTTGTGATAAAACAAATGTCTGGTTTAATTTATTCTACCACTGTGTCTTATTGTCTCTGCCTTTAGGCCTATATATCGGAGGTCGCAAGGCATATGAATTAGCTCGTTATAGAGCAAACAATGCAATTATCACACCACATAAGTTGTAATATTCCTTTTTTTGGGGGCTTCCCCAGTGATTTTACCCACACCCCACTACTGATTTTATCCCAATGTAATCAAGGTTTGGAAATGGAATCACGGAGAGGCCAGAGATAGCCAGACTAGTAATATGGGCTAAGAAACAGAAGTTGGACTTTGGAGAAATGCCATCAGTGCATGCTCTGCAAGCAATGAAAGCGCGGCAAGAGCGTGCGTGGGGAACAGATAGACATGGTTATGGACAGCGAGGAAGAAGGAGAAGAGCTGAGTGTAGTGGGAAGATGTGTGTTGATTAAGAATTGGGCCAGGTACAAACCCTATTCTACTGTCTCTGATGGCTCAGAAATGGAACCTGACGAGCATGAGGATGAATTACCTATGGTGGCAGGTGTGGTGAAGTCCTCAGAGTACGAGCCTCGCCCAAATGGTCATCCAAATGATGATTCGGGCCCAGTGGGAGAGACATTTTTGGAGAAAGTGTATCCCTGCCTTTTGGCTAATCCATATGTAGTCTCAGGCTGGGTAGGAAATAGGTTGGGTACTGTTAAATTGGTGAAGGTAGCTCGAAGTGGACTTGTGATTATTTTCTGTATTTCTTCCATCCAGAGGGAGCATCACGTGACTAGGGACAAGATCTGTGACTTGCTTTGCTCTCCGGGGGCAGGGGGCCTTTGAAAGGAGTGATTACTGGGGTGACGTTAAGTGTTGAGGTGGAGCAACTGAAATGGAAAACTCCCTATGCCTGTGACGCCCACCGTTTGGTGCGACGCAGACCCGGTGGCGAGCGTGGTGAAACTGAGGAGACATTGTCTGTCCTTTTGAGTTTTGAAGCAGAGTCTTTACTTGACAAAGTCATGTTAGGATATATCAGTTACCCAGTGAGAGCTTTTGTGCCAAATCCACTAAGGTGTTTCAGATGCCAAGCTTATGGTCATATTGCAACAGTGTGTAGGAGGGAGATTCCGAGAATTGAGAAGAAGTGCATGGGACAAAGGAATGTGTAGTATCGGTGGAATAAACTGTGTGTAAATTGTGGGGGGGCCCATGTTGCTGTGAGAGAGACAGGTTAAGATTGCCAGGGTCAGAGTAGAAAAGATGTTGTCATATGCTGAGGCAGTGAAGAGAGTAGAGGATGATGGGTCAAGGGTGAGTAGTAGGCCAAGGCCATTAGAGAGTGATATGAATTTGTGCTTCAGTAAGGTTAACTTCTTAGCATTCATTGCCATGGTTATCAGTTGTACCTCAGAAATTAAATGTAAATCACATAATTGTTTTTTGTGGTGGCAGTTGCGGAGAAGTACTCGGGTGTACAATGTTTTACTGCAGAAGAGTTACAAGTTGTGTTGAATGAAAGAGTCCCGTCCTCCCAGGCCGTCGGCCTGGTGTAGGATCAGTTAGGGTCAAAGTAGTGGAATGGGGTGGTGATTTGTATGTATTTATGAAATAGTGGTATAGACTGTAGGCGGAGGATTAGTTGGTGGTGCAATTCTTTCCTTTTCCCTCCCCTTTTACATTTTTGTATCACAAAATGTAACGGGATTAAACACACACTACCACACAGTAGGCGGCAGCATGCACAAACACAATGTGCAAACTCCATGATACCAAAGAATAAGAAGAAGTAATCAAGATTTTAAATGATTATGTTTTTGTCAAATACTATAATTGTTTGAGCTTCGTGTGGTCAATTTGCGGTGTACAAATGATTTATAATAATGTTCCAGCCCCCCGACCATCCACTCTAGAAAAAATCACCCTGCGGCTGAATGTAGTTGGTGACCCCTGCAATAGGGACTATGGTGACGACATACAAGATATCGAAAAGTTGTTCTTCATGGATATTCATTTGCATTTAGTGTCAATTCTAGCGAGCCAACTGATTTTTTTCTTTAAGATTATATGCATTTTTAGACACTACACGTAGGCCACTGGCTTCTGATTTAGCTCTGTGTGAAGGAGCCTATCCTCGGCTTTACCCTTCTGACTACAATACATTAGAGTTACATTAGAGCCCCCTCAGGCGCTCGACGTCGCCTGTCTACTAACCACTGGTCCTGGCAACCCACATAGCGCACACCTGTCAATCCTCATTGCGCACACCTGCTCTCCATCTTTAAGCACACCTGGACTTCATCACCACCCTGATTACTCTCACTTCATATAGCCCTCACCACCAGTCATCAGGGAGTATTGGTTCTGTTTTCATGTCTCAACATTTATTTTGTTTTGTAACTGTCCATGTTCATTATTATAAAACTCCCCATCTGCACCTGCTTCCTGACTCCCTACGTCTTTTTTACAGAATACTGCCTCAGAAATTATGGAAGCAGCAGATGATTACACTATCTTCCAGACGGTCGAGGAACAGGGTCATCTACTCCACCAATACCACGACCAGCTGGCTCTACTGGGTACGACCATGAAGGAGGTCCTCCTCATTGTCCACCGCCTGGACAACACCAGCAAGGTTCTCCATACCTTTGACAGAGGGCCTCCTACCATGGTTCGTCACACTGAGCCAGTCCCCCAGCCTACCCAGCCATCCGCCCAGCGCATTGTGACTGTCTCTTCCGGAGAAGTATGACGGCACTCCATCGAAATGCCGTGGCTTCCTACTCCAGTGCTCCCTCCATTTTGCCTATCAGACGGGAGCCCCCACCACCGAGATGTCCAAGGTTGCCACGGTCATTTCCCTGCTGACCGGACAGGCATTGGAGTGGGCTACGGCCATCTGGGAGAGAGGAGAGGAGGAGCTGGGTTCCTATGAGAGATTCATGGCTCTGTTCAGTGCAGTCTTCGACCATCCTCCAGAGGGCAAAGAGGGAGGGCTTTTCCAACTCCAGCAGGTTGTCCAGACTGCTGCGGAGTACGCCTTCACCTTTCGGACTGTGGCAGCCTCCAGCGGCTGGAATGAGCTGGCGCTTCGCACTCTATTCCTTAGTGGACTGCGCAAAGAGGTCCAGACCGAGTTGGAATGTCGGAATGACAACATATCCTTGGACGCTCTCTTCTCGATGGCCATCCATCTGGATAACCTTCTTTGGGAGTGCCCACCTCGCCACTCACCTCCATCCTTTGGCTGTCCATAGGCAGAGCCTGAACCCATGGAGGTAGGGGCCACACCTCTCCGCATCAGAGCGGAGTCACTGGAGACAGCTGGGGCTCTGTCCCTATTGCGGCCAGGAGGGGCACCAGCTTCAGTGGTGTCCGACGCATCCTAACCCAGGGTCCATTAGAGCAGAGGGGTGGCCCCGTGACCTTTCATCTCCCAGGGTAGACGTGAGTATTCCATTATCATCGTTTTCCTCCAAACCCTTTCTGGTTCCCGTTTCACTGGCAGTCCCTTAAGTGTTGTCTCTACAGCTTTAGTGGATTCCAGTGCCACGGAACTTTATCGACCAGGCATTCGCCTCCTCCCTGAACTTAACCTCATACCCGCTCTCCTGTCCTTTTCCTGTCCAAGCCCTGGATATGTGACCATTGTGATCCGGCACAATTACTCATGTCACAGCACCACTCACCCTCACTATGGGACCCAAGCACCAGGAAAGCCTTCCCTTCAACACCGCACCTGTACACAGTCATCCTAGGCCTCCCGTGGCTCCAACTCCATAACCCCATCATCTCCTGGTCAAGGATGAGAATCACCGCCTGGGGACCAGGATGCTGGAGGACCTGCTTTCCCGCACCCTTTGGTTTCACGTCGTGGGAGGGCCATGCGAGTCTCCTCCAGGCCATCAAGCCGTCCTCTCATATCGTTGGCCCGGTGTTTTGGAACGTAGATGTGGACATCCGCCTGGCTTTGGAGAGAGAATCCACTCCTGCCACCTGCCCTCCAGAGCGCATCTACATCCCCACGGGGTGAGAGATTGGCTGTTGACCTGGGAACACATCCCTCGCCGCTGGACACCCAGGTATCCCCCGCACCATCCAATCCCTCTCCGATAAATACTGGCGGCCCACTTGGTGCAGGACGTCGCCCACTGTGTCAACTCATGTTCGGGTTGGTACTCAATCCAGATCTCCCGGCATGCTCCAGCAGGTAAACTACTTCCCCTTCCCGTGTCTCAGCGGCCTTGATCACATCTGTCCATAAACTTTATGTCCATAGACCTTAATGTCCATCTCTGGTCTACCGACCGCTCTCCAGGTCGCTGAAGCACTATTCCAGCAGGTCTTCTGGCACTATGGCCTTCTGGAGGACATCAATTCTGACCATGGTCCCCAATTCACGTCACCGGTCTGGAAAGCCTTTATGGAGGACCTGGGGGCCACGGTCAGCCCCACATCTGGGTACCGGCCTCAGTCTAATGGGCAGGTGGAGAGGACCAACCAGGAGCTGGGGAGGTTCCTAAGGAGTCACTGCCAGGACCGGCAGGGGGAGTGGGCCCGAGTTCCTTCCCTGCCCAGAACTCACTTCGTCACTCCACCACCAGGCTGACAATCATCCAGTGCATCCTGGGATATCAGCCGGCCCTGGCTCGGAGGCCCCTGTAATTAAAGCGTGGTTCCGCCGTCAGTAGGATCAGGCGGTGCACCACCGCAGTGAGGCTTCCGTGTTCCATCCTGGTGGAAGCTGAGCCCCTGGCTTGTGGGGCCCTTCAAGGTCCTCCGGAGGGTCAATGGGGTAACCTATTGTTTAGAACTCCCCACCAACTACCGGATCTCACCCTTGTTTCACTCTTCAGGCTGGTGGTTCCTGGTCCCCTGGCTGATGCTGTCCCCCGCGACACCCCTGCCCTGGACTTCGAGGACCCCCACTTATGCTGTTAGGTCTCTCCATGACTCCCAACGTTGGGGGGGTCAGCTCCAGTACCTGGTGGAGTGGGATGGGTACAGTCCTGAGGAGCGCTCTTGGGTCCCAGTGGCGGACATCCCAACGTCATCCTGGATTTCCATTACGTCGTCCGGCCCGCTACTTGCCCTTGGGGCCGTCTTCCTGGCCGATGTCGTCTTGCGGCAGGTGCCGCACGTCGGGGGGGGGGGTTACTACCGTCACTCCTACTCCCTCCGGCGCTCGATGTCGCCAGTCTACTAACCACCGATCCTGGCAACCCACGTTGCGCACACCTGCTCCCCATCGTTAAGCACACCTGGACTTCATCGCCACCCTGATTACTCTCCCTTCATATAGCTCTCACCAATCTCAGTCATCAGGCAGTATTGGTGTCTCGACGCTGCTTTTGTTTAGTAACTCTCCATGTTCATTATTATTAAACTCACCATCTGCACCTGCTTCCTGACTCCCAGGAGTCATGTTAGAGTTCAGAAATCTGCATTTTCAAAATGCAGACCATCAATAAATCTGCATTTTAAACCATTTCACTTGATCATAGAGTGATCAGGGGTATGCAACTAGTTTTCCTTCACAGAAAATACATTAGTGCAACACATTTGGCAGAAAATAGCTTAATTTTCATCAGCTGACAACAGCAGTGCAATGCTATTTGGCTAGCACCCACACAAGTAAATGAGCTTACAATTAAAAGGCAAGGTCTTTTTTTTTTGCAGAAACAATTCATGGCCATTATATTTCAAATGTTTACCATATAAATAATGTAGCCAGTTACATTTCCTAATGTTCTGTTTGAAGTTAATCTTGCATTTTACCAGAGAAAAGTAGGCTACGCTGAGAAAAATACCAGAGATACACGTTGGTGAATTCTCATCCGACTGGAGAAATGCAAGTCAAGCACAATATTTGTCTGAGGCCATGCAGAAATTACAATAAGATGCATTTTAGCAAGATATTTCTTGCTGAACAAAGGCAGAATACTGCGCTAATGCAACCCCTGAAAACTATTTTGGTGTGCTATGAAAGTATAGCTGAGGTTTCTGAGGTTTCCAAATGCATATTGCATGCAATGATTACGAGGGGGTGTGGTCTAATGAGGTATATATTAGAACAGTAAAAATAAATGTTTTGTCATACCCGTGGTATACCATTGCTGTTAGACAATCAGCATTCAGGGATCGAACCACTCAGTTTATAATAAAGGTTATACAATGGGTGGGACTAATCCTGAATGCTGATTGGTTAATACCTCATTCCAGCCGGTGTCTATTCCACAAATTACCACTAGATAAATCTATGACGTTAAAATGGATATTTACTCTGTTTCATCTGACTACGCAATCCACTGTCTCATCATCCCAGCCAGTCAATTTATAAACTTGATCTCCACTATAAAAAGCATCTAGACATTATCTCACATTTCTTTTAGACTAACATTTAGTTTTCAACATCAGAGACTTATATAAACCTTGCTGTCTGTCTCTTCGACATTTGCAACATTGTTTCAGTATTCCCATTCGATCTCCAGCTGTAGAGCTAACTCTGCCCTGGACTACATGACAACAATTTGTATAACATGTAGTATGCCTGTCACCTTAGCGATCACATGTAGGACTTTGTGTATGATTTGATTTATGTATAATTTGTTTTCTATGTGATTTGACGGTATTATGTCATTTTGAGTTTGATTTCAGTGGCAGTGCAGTATTCCTTGTTAACAATTAGAATGGGTACAGTTTTAAGGGACCCCTGCTGCTTCATTATGATAAACACACCTTTCACCATACTTGCCAATGTCACAATTTGCTTGTGTTTGGGGGTTTTACGCCTTGTCCGATGATTAATGACTGACTTATATATGACTGCATAACAAAATTGGACTGATTATTCCTTCCCCTCATCTTTTTCTTACTTGATCAGGCTTGGAAGGAGTTGGAGAGAGACCCAAGAGGACCAGGTTGCTCTTGTCATGACGTTCTACAGCCAGTAGAGGGAAATCTTCACCAAGGTAAGACTCAATATGGCACAACTTCAGAGTGAATGATCAACCTCTAAAAACCTATCTGTGTGGTCACTGTGTGGCGTGAATGTAAAATGCAGAAATATACAAAAAAGGCTTCAAACATTTCAATTTCCATGATAAGCGCTCAATTATTTATTAGGTGGTTGCCAACGCCCACTAATAGCAAACCTTTCCAAAATGCCTTGAACAGGATCATTTGTGAAGCCAACAAAATGGTGCAAGAAATCCAAACCATAACTTTAAACAATTAATTCAAAGGCAAAGGCCTTTCAAACTTAGTGATTTATGATTTGAATACAAGGTCAATATTCATTCACGAAAATGAACACATGTAAGCAAAACCTGTGTATCAAAATACTTGAAATGGATGGGCATTTGGCCAGGCCTCCTTTAATTCATCCTCTTTCACATTCATTCTTACACACATTGCTCTAGTCTAGTACAAAGTATTCAATAATTTACATACCATTATTTGAAACTTTTTAAACCATATTCACCCAGTTATCCAAGTTGTTTTAGATCAGAATATTGGCACTAAATGCTGTAATAAAAAAATGAGTCCGCGTGAAGACTTACCTTTGGTCCCTCTAATAGTAGTCAAAAACTATAGTATATCATAGTTTATGTTTGACACTCATCAGTTGATGAAGTTTGATATCAAAGCCATTTGAGACATTGAGTCAATTGCACAAGTACTTCTTGCCTATCTTCATGATGTTGTGATTTTGAAATCTTACCTCTTGTAGCCTCGTTTCCATGTATGAACTTCTTTTAAACCAGTGAGCAGCATCATCGGATGACATGGTTTGTGTTTTCACCAATGCACACTCATTCATGCCCATCATCCATCCTGTTGGCCTCTCCATTGCTAACGTTATCCCCCTCTCCATCCCCTAGCTCCTCCGCCCCAACCTCTTCCTCCCCTTTGTCTTCCTCCTTCTCTGGACGTGGTGGGGGTAGCTCCAGGACTGGAGGTGGGGACTGGGGAGGTAAGGGGATGGCTTCTCCCTTCTTTGCCAGCTCTTGGGCAGAGCAGGTGGGGGTCGGGGTAGGGTAGGTGTGGTGAAAGGATTCATAGTCCACCTCGTAGAAGCCCTCCTCTAGGGAGAGCACAGGGGTGAAGCGCTCCCCCCACATGACCTCTGAGTCTAGGTAGGAGCTGCGCGCCTGGCATGTCATTCCTGGAGAGAGAAAGGGGGAGGGAGACAGACATTACATACATGAAATAGAGGATAGGAACTTGAAACGACTGTGTGATTGGGTATAATCTAAATGTTAAAAAAAAAGCCCTTGTCATGGAACTATATTAAGACCCGGATTCAAGCTGCGTCGGTGTGATTTGAGGATCTAATTAAGATTCACTATGCTTTGTCTTCCTGACTTTAAATGAGCTGTACTCCTTTCATTGAGCAAACATTTTAGCAGGGTTTCCAGGGTTGTACTAAAACAACTGAGACAAGAGAGAGAGACAGGAACTCACCGGGGAAAAGGAAATAGGCTGACGAGTGGTTCTAATACAGAGATGTGCATCTTCTCTTTCAATCACACATGTGTACACACATCAAACACACAGATGCAGAAACGCACACAGATAAAAACACACACACACCTTTCTGAATATTTATACGTGGATTGCCTATAAATAGCTTGTGAGTATTTTCATCCTCTGCTCAAGTAAACCGTGAAGAGCCACATCAATTACAGTACATATTATCCACAGGAATGCTGAAACAAACCGACAGACCATGCACAGCCAGCACCAGGGGTATATCAAGGCAGACAGACCAATGTACACACACACACACACACACACACACACACACTGATATTAAGAGAAGTAAGGGGTTGCGGGTTGGAGGATTCACAACCTTGCAATGTATCAACAGTTCTTTTTTTCAGCGGCCATAATGTATATGTATATAAGTTAATTTGCATTTCACTTGCAGCAAATGTATCACATTATAATGATTTTGCTGTAATTCTTAGAATGTAAACTGCACGCTGAATGAATAAAAAATACTGCCAATTGTATCAATGGTATCATGTATACAGTGGGATACCTACATACTGTACCTGATGATGATTTTTAATATACAATCAACATACCAATTAGCCTATGTATTTTCATGAAGCATCACACATGGCAACCATCATTACGCACACCTGCTCCCCATCATTATGTGCACCTGGACTTCATCAGTACCTTGATTACTTCCCTTTTATTTAGCCCTCAGTAGCCTCAGTCTTCAGGCAGTCTTGGTTTTCATTCCCAGTACGCTACTCTTGTTTTGTATATCGTCATGTTCTTCCTTATTAAACTCACCAACTGCACTTGCTTCCTAACTCCCTGTCACGATAGTCAATATAAGCGGACCAAGGCGCAGCGGGATACTGTCACGTTCCTGACCTATTTCTGTTAGTTTGTTATGTGTGTTAGTTGGTCAGGACGTGAGGTTGGGTGGGCATTCTATGTTTTCTGTTTCTATGTTGGTTTATGGGTTGCCTGGTATGGCTCTTAATTAGAGGCAGGTGTTTGGCGTTCCTCTAATTAAGAGTCATATTTAGGTAGGCCTTTTCACAGTGTTCGTTGTGGGTGATTGTCTTCCGTGTCTGTGTCTGTACACCATGCAGGACTGTTTACGGTTTGTTCGGTTTGTGTAGCCTATGTTTCCTATTCGTGCGTTTTTCTTGTTTTATGTAAGTACGTCGTCTAGGTCTGTCTACACCGTTTGTTGTTTTTGTTAGTTTAGTCAAGTTCGTGTTTTCGTTAATAAAATATGTCATTTCACTACGCTGCGCCTTGGTTCCCTCAATACTCCTCCTCTTCAGATGAAGAGGAGGAGGACTGCCGTTACAGATATGAATACATCTCTTTATTAAAAGATGAAACCACGAAACCAAACACTTAGACAAACTAACAAAACAACAACAAAACGACCGTGAAGCTACAAACGTTAGTGCATACACAAGCTACAAACGTTAAACATAGACAAGTACCCACAAACACCTAAAGCCTATGGCTGCCTTAAATATGGCTCCCAATCAGAGACAACAATAAACAGCTGTCTCTGATTGAGAACCAAATCAGGCAACCATAGACTTTCCTAAACACCTACACTGAACACTACCCCATATCTACTACAAAACCCCCTAAACAATACACACACCCTAAACTAGACAAAACACACAAACATCCCCCATGTTACACCCTGACCTAACTAAACTAATAAAGAAAATCAATATAACAAAGGCCAGGGTGTGACACTCCCTGCATCTACGTTGCAGAAGCTCCCATTCTTTAAGCACCTGAGAGATTAACAGCAAACTCTTTCCTACTTCAGGCAAATCCCACTTCAAGGCCTGATTGGGTTTGATCCCTGAGGGAAAAGAGCAAAACAACAAACTGTTGTCGATAGCTTTTAAAAATTCAATAAAGCATTATCTTTTAGTTTGTCCCTTGACTAAACTGTCAATATTGACATGGGATACTGAGGAAAAAACAGCCCTTGCTGTGCGATGGATCAAACGTTGTCCCTCCGTTAAACCAAAGTCTATATATTGAGTAGAATATCAAAAACAAATCTGAAGCAATAACACCCACCCGGTCTGCATCCTCATGAAGAAAACCAAGGGTAAATCACCCACAGTGTGTCTTTGAGCAGTGGTTCAGTTCACTGCCACCGCCCACTCCTGGACCGATAATCCTTGCCAGTGGGAGGGATAGGGTGGGAAAGGGAATTGTGTCATTCCATGAAAAGAGTGCCTTTTGTGTCGCTTTGATATTTTAAGTAGAAATTGTGCACCAATATTTAATTTTAAAAGTCTGTTATATTAAATGAAGTGCCCTTTAATATAGACCATATGGATAATTCAATAAAGGAGAATTTTAATATGACTAAAGGCTTGCTAAAGTGCCAAAATCCAGCATTTTGACATGTCCCTCTGTCAACCCTATGTCACTTCTAGGAAGATTTCAACCCACTTAACCCCAAAATGTCTCCAAGTTTCACCATCATTGTAAAGACCTAGCTATTTTGTTGCTTTGACAAAGTCATATCTGAAGATTATTATTTATTTCATGTGACTAGTGTCCCTCATTTTAAGGTCAACCCTGTTAAGTGAACTGAACTCTCATTTTAATATGGTGAAATTATTCCTTTTTAACAGAAACATTGAACATCTAATAGTCAAATCCTAGAGTAAAAGCAGGTGAGCTGGTTCTAATCTTTTTGGCCATTTTCTGGTGTTTTGTGGTGGAAAACTGAAAGGGTCGAACATAACACGTCAACCGTAGACAGGCTAGAAATGTTTTAACAAATACTTTTTTGGGGCAAGCTTTCATTCAATTGCCACTCCGTGTTGCACCCAACAAGCTTCCATTCCCCCTGTCACAAGGGGATTTATGGCTGATTTAAGAAGAAATTGACAACCCTGTTACTTTATTTGTCACTTAATAGGCACTTACTATATATATTTTTTTTTATCTTCTTGAAATGGGAAAACCAGTTTTTTATTAAGTTGAACATGTGCTCTTTATGTGGGTGAAATCAAACATTTATTTTGTCCAAGTTACACTTCACAAAAGGCACAAAATTGCTGGAACGACCCAATTCAATCACCATTCCGACCAGAATTCCCTAGACGTCTTCTACTCGTTTAATTTCCCAGAGGCTATGCTATTGACAGGTCTGGGATTCTCCCACAAACACACAGACGGGCTTCCGTGGAGTCCCTTCCGCTTCTCACAGCAGCCAGAAGACCCTAATAGAGTATATTAGCGTACAGGACAATGCTGTGGCCATTTAGGCCAATGTAATTGCAGTCCTTGTCAAGTGCATTCAGAGCCAACATTAATTGGTGATACCCTGCAAGTCTCGAGTGATTCCTGTCGACTGCATCCTCTTTATCTCACCAAGTGAATGAATGCTTCTAAACAATGTCACACAAACCTGCATTAGATTCTCATATTATACATTAAAGTACCTGTAATTATAGTGTTATTAATGTTATTTTAATAATCCTTTTCTACATCATTTTGATTACAATAAAAATCTCTCCAGGTAGAAGTTTGGCGGCACAGATCTAGGATCAGCTTACTCTCCCCCGGTCCGAACCTTAAATTAGAAGAACCCACCTGTGGCTTCCACCATGCCCTCCAGGATGACCACTACCTCAAACTCCTCTCTCTCCAGCTGTTCCTGTGAGATCTCCCAGAAGGGACTGCCCTCGTTGAACTCGTGACAGATGATGAGTGGCGACACCAGGAAGAGCCTGTCGTCCCCCGTATCGAAGCCCACATTGATATCCGTCTGATTGAGAGGGATAAACTCCCCTTCCTTGGTCTGCTTGGAGCGGATCAGCTTGGCTCGGATGGAGGCCTCCACGATGTGCGAGTTCCTCAGGTCTCCGACCCTGAACATCAGACACAGCTTGCTGTCCCTCACAGAGATCACCGCCTTGTGGGAGAACATGAGCGTCTCGGCTCGCTTCTTTGGCTGGGAGATCTTGACGAACATGCATCCCACCATGAAGGCATTGACGATGGAGCCCAGGATGGCCTGGACTAAAAGCAGGAGAATTCCCTCTGGGCATTTATCAGTGATGACCCGGTAGCCGTAGCCAATGGTGGTCTCCGTCTCGATGGAGAAGAGAAAGGCGGAGACGAAGCCGTTGAGGTTGTTGACGCAGGGGATCCATTCTCCATCGTCGGTGTGGTCCAGGTCTCCGCGGATGTAGGCGATGAGCCACCAGATGAGACCGAAGAACACCCAGGTGGTTGTGTAGACCAGGGTGAACACCAGCAGGTTAAAGCGCCACTTCAGGTCCACCAGGGTAGTGAAGATGTCTGTCATGTAGCGATATTTCTCGCGCACGTTGCCATGATGCACGTTACACTTGCCGTCCTTCTCCACGTAGCGCTGGCGCCGTTTCCTCAGGGTACGTCCTGAACGGTTGGAACCTTTACCGCCCCCACCTTGCCTGCCACCCACCACCATGGTCCGGTCTGTGGGCACCTGTGTATTGTTTGTGTGAAAGAAAGAAAGAAAGAAAGAAAGAAAGAAAGAAAGAAAGAAAGAAAAAGAAAGAAAGAAGAGGGTTAATGACTGTGTGATTTAACAAAGTAAGTTATTGATAAATTGATACATTCCATCAAAACTTCCATCACCTTGTTTTTGGGGGTATCCCATCTTGGTTTTGACAGCTTTTGGTCCTGTTTCTCCACATCCTGTCCAAAACGCCTTTTGAAGCAATTCATGGCCTCGAAGCTTTGGGCCACAGTTTCTGGCCCCAAACAGTACGCTTTCTTGCTGGAAAACATAAAAGCATATTTACATGAAAGATTATTCAAATTCCACTGTGTAGCGGACTAGCGACAAACCTGTGACATTTCATGTCAAACTGAAATGAGGTGTGGTGCTTTTTTAGTAATACCAGAAATTCATCATAAAATATAGAAGAGCCTACGTAAGCTTTTATGAACAGCTCTCCAGATCAACTCATTATTGCTGTTCACCTCTGTCAGCCTGGGCAGGCGAGGCTCAGAGACATGGTTCATTTCTGCCATTGATCAGCAACAGCAGACACCCTCAAGCCAAACAGAGAACACACAAGTAATTAATTATGCTCAGAACAACTTCACAGTGTTAAATCCCACATACACACTAGGGCACAAACACAGACACACACACACACACACACACACACACACACACACACACACACACACACACACACACACACACACACACACACACACACACACACACACACACACACACACACACACACACACACACACACACACACACACACACACACACACACACACACATACACATATGACCCTCTCTTTTTCACAGCTAACTACGTGACTCCTGGCTCACTGTAGAAAGGATACAGTGAAACCCTTTTAAGTGAATCTGCCTCATTATGCCTTTTGTCATCCTCCCAAATCACTCCAGTCAATGCAGATCTATCCACCACCGCGGTGTGTGACTTGCAGCATTCTAAAGATGAGAACGACTGAACTTCAGATGGATTGCAGACTACTGGAGATGTAGATTGCATGATCATCAGCCTGAGACAAATCTCGGTTAGTTGCAAAGCGACTTGCAATGTCTGCCACCAGCAAAACAAAACAACTCAGCTTCCTCATTTGTCGTTATGTAGATTCCAGAGCGGATTACTGCTATCTAAAGGCAGTATAGCAGGTGTAATGTGAGAGGGAGTGAGCTTAAGGATTACTCAGATAGTCCAAGGATACTGCTCCATGGCCATCTGTTCCTTTGTATTGACAGAAGTTGCTGTTGTGAGCTGCTGGGATCAAAGCTCCTAGTTCCAGTCTCCCGTGGTAAGTGTGGGGGGCAGAGCAGAAAGCCACATTCTCCCTCCCTCAGGAACACTCTCACTCACCTCATGTCATCTTGTTGCATTTTTGTTGTTATAAAGATCTACAAGCAGCGCTTAAGATAAACTAATGACAAGATTGAGTGTGTCCGTGTGTGTGTTTCCGAGTGTGTGTGTGTGTATGTGTATGTCTGTGTACGTGTGTGTGTGTACCAGTGGAGGCTCATCAGAGAAGGAAGGGGAGGACCATCTTACTCAGTGAATTAAAAATAATGAAACATTAAATATATTCACATCACCAAATACCTGATTAAAACACACTGTTTTGCAATGAAGGTCTACAGTAGTCTCAACAACACACTTTAGGCTATTATTATGGTGTAGCCAGAGGACAGCTATTCCCCGTCCTCCTCTGGCGACATTGACTTCAATACCAAACCTAGGAAGCTCTTGGGCCTTACCTCCTTCCATAGACCTACAATGTAATTATGACCACTTCCGGAGGACATCCTCCAACCAATCAAAGCTTTTGCAATATGAACAAACATGTTGTCCATCAAATCATAGGATTAGGATCAGAGAACGAACCTAGTGTGTTGTATTGCGGTTGTGCCACAGAGCATTATGGGGGTTCTATGTGTTGAGATGCTTGGTGAGTTGGTGACTTATTGGATAGAGATTGACAGTGAAGAGTGATAGTTGAACATTTTTAGGGATATTATTCAATTCAAATTCGTTTTTTCAAACTATAGGAGACGGAGGTAGATTATATATTGTTTTCTTGGTTTTAGAACTGTATTTTTGGGTGGAGTTAGTGCAATTTATTTCTATTTGCCTCGCTAACTTTAGTAGAAAGTACTAACATCGCTCCCGAGTAGCGCAGTGGTCTATGGTACGGCATCTCAGAGGCATGCTAGAGGCGTCACTACAGACCCTGGTTCGATCCTGGGCTATATCACAACTGGCTGTGATTGGGAGTCTCACAGGGCGGCGCACAATTGGCCCAGCATCGTCCGGGTTAGGGTTTGGCCAGTGTAGGCCGTAATTGTAAATAAGAATTTGTTCTTAACTGACTTGCCTAGTTAAATAAAGGTTAAATAAAAAAATAAAAAAATAAGCGTTAGCTAGCTACCATATATGTATTTATAGACCATTGTTTGTCAGGAGAAAATGTGAATGTGATCAAATTTGGTTTATATTCAAACTTGGGCTGGCTATGCTGCCTATACCTTTTCAATCCAAAATGATTAACTGGAATTTATCAATCAACATAAGAGTGATGACATAGACTGTGAGTTCATTTTTAATGAGGCCTACAGTTGCAAGCTCTGCCCTGTGAGTTATATTGTCTATCAGTTGTTGTCTCTGTGTCTGGGTAGAGGAAACTCCCCTGTTCGTCTAGTCTAAATATAATTAATATGAACAAGTACAAGGTTGCTGCAGTTTGACAGGGTTTTCTTCAGGAGATTTTTATAACTATGTGATCTGATTAGAAAAAATTGTCCCATCATAGCCCATATAAACCCTTTTTACAATACTCCTGTAGCCCAGCATGTTCTCATAGACTAGACGTAATCACTGTCAAAAGAAAAACTCCAGGCCCCAGGGAGAACAATTTTCCCCACGGCTTTATCGGGGCTTTATTCAGGAATGTTTCTTGGGCTACTTTAATGTGTCAAGTGTGCGAGATGCGCAGTCTGTGTTTGACTTTGTGAATTCTGAGATGCCTAAGTTTTACTTCATGGACAAACTTGTTGCCCAAACCTGTGATGCCGCAGCTGTAATGGAATGTCCCCTCCTGTTCCCTGATTAAGAGGTGATGACCACTCCACTACCATTGTCAACTCTCTCCTGACATGAACTGAAGCCATGTCTCATGTGTCCGCTCATCCACTGGCACATTGAATGTTTCTACTCCAAGCACTGTGAGTAGCCCTGTCAATTTTCTCTCATTACTGTATGTAGATTCAATCACATACACAAACCCAATCACATTATTAAACATCAATGATTTTACTCCTTGCTTGGACTAACTCATTCTTAGCTCTTTTGTCTAACTGTGTAGTGTATTGTGTTATTGTTTTTTGTCTTCCCAGTCAAATCCTGTCCTGCCCTCAGCGGAAGAGTTGAGCTCGTCTCCAACACCATCCATCCATGATGAGCCTGTCCTGCACTGAAGGCTCTGAACACCTCAACCCCTGTCCTGCACTGAAGGCTCTGAACACCTCAACCCCTGTCCGGCACTGAAGGCTCTGAACACCTCAACCCCTGTCCTGCACTGAAGGCTCTGAACACCTCAACCCCTGTCCGGCACTGAAGGCTCTGAACACCTCAACCCCTGTCCTGCACTGAAGGCTCTGAACACCTCAACCCCTGTCCGGCACTGAAGGCTCTGAACACCTCAACCCCTGTCCGGCACTGAAGGCTCTGGCCACCTCAACCCCTGTCCGGCACTGAAGGCTCTGAACACCTCAACCCCTGTCCTGCACTGAAGGCTCTGAACACCTCAACCCCTGTCCGGCACTGAAGGCTCTGGCCACCTCAACCCCTGTCCGGCACTGAAGGCTCTGGCCACCTCAACCCCTGTCCGGCACTGAAGGCTCTGGCCACCTCAACCCCTGTCCTGCACTGAAGGCTCTGAACACCTCAACCCCTGTCCGGCACTGAAGGCTCTGAACACCTCAACCCCTGTCCGGCACTGAAGGCTCTGGCCACCTCAACCCCTGTCCGGCACTGAAGGCTCTGAACACCTCAACCCCTGTCCGGCACTGAAGTCAAGCCTCTGATCAACTCATGCCTCATACCCTCATTCAATCGCTGCTGTGATCCCTTTCTAACAGAGTGGAAGTAGCCCTCTCATTCCCACCCTTCTCAACTGTTCTCTCTCAGCTCAGCAGTGTCATAGCTTAAAACATGTTTACAGGGCACAGAGCTTCTGGAACAAAACACCCAACACTTTAAATAAATAGATGTTAATTATAGAGTAGGGTGGCAAAGTAATGGTCCAGACTGCGATCCAGACTGCCCCCGTTCTATAAACTGCCGCCCAGCATTTATAATGGACAAATAATGAATCATTACCAACACCACCTACTCTCAGCATATTTCTCTAATGACCCCTACCTGACAGCAGCGATTCATTAAGTCCCTGGTTTTAGATGTTGAGATGAAAACATTCTCTGCCACACACACACTCCCGATTAAACTTCTTTGAAGTCATACGCTTAAAAGGATCAGCCTCCATTCCCCATGCTCTGTCCAGTGGTAGAACACTGGCAGTAGGTGTGGGTGTGATGAGGAGTTGCCTGTTAGTCAGCAGGAAATGTGTGAAAGCTGAAAGCCATATTAATAATGCAGGTCTCTGTGGGGTACGCGGCGGGAGGACAGGCAGAGACAGACGGAACACGCTGGGAGGCCACAAATCAGCCACTGATCCATCTAGAGGTGGGCTCGCCTGACGAGAGAAGATTAAAGAGACAAGGGGACAACATGCTGCATACATGTATGACTGGGAGGAGAGACATTAGCCAAGGACTGGCGGGGTACGGAGAGAAAGGGAATAAGGGAGGGGGACAAGTAAATAAACAGGGAGAAGGAAGTAGATAAAGAGATATAGGAAAGGGAAAAGAGAAAAATAAATGAGGAGTGAAAATGAGAAGGAAAGAGAGAGGGACAGAGTAAGGTGTCATGTTGGACAGGGCAAAAGGCAAGGGTGACAGAGTAGATTGGCGAGCAGATCGGTCAAGTAGAGGGTTTCAGGGAGGGAGATAACGAGAGAGACAGTAAAGAATAGTTTAATAGGGGACAGAAAGAGAGAGATGGAGAGAAGGGGTTCATGGTTAGAAAGGAAATGACAGGTGTGGTTGGAAAGGTCAGAGAGGAGAGGCTAGAGGGAAGATGGTGACTGGTGGAGAGGCTGGAATAGCCAGGTGTTAGGCGAATCGGTGAGTGTTAGGTCTAGTGTTGACACCAGTACCACTACTGCCAATAGCAGTAGCAGTGGCCATGTCTGTGTGTGTTTTCACAGGCTTCTCTCCAAGTTTTCCTTCTGACCACAGCAGCTTCCCCAGAGGCTCAGTCAACCAACATGGCTTCGTCCTAAAGACAGGACTGACCCCAGTGCAGAGCAGCCAGGCAGCATCTGCTTCCGAAGCATAGCTCCACTGGCACAGCATGTTACAGCGCTAATGCCACCCAGAATAAAGAATAGTTCTGTCAGGGATAAGGGATGGAGGCCAGCCTGCTGGGATGAAATGTCATGTCACCAGTATGAGAAAAATATGAAGTCTCATTCTCTGTGTCGCCTTTGTGAGAATCTTGTCGAGAGCACCAGTGATTCTCTACTTTTTTATTCTTATTTTCTCACTCCATGTATCACTCTCCCCTGCTCCTCAGTCTCTTTCCCTAGTCACTTTACTCATTTCATCTGGGTTCCCATTTTGGCTCAGGATGATGAGGGTATAATGGCTTCATTGAAGTGTAATGCTTTATAATGAAATGACCTGTCCAGTACAAACTGAGAGCCACAGGCAGACAGAGACAGACAGACTTGCCAGGACAGAGAGAGGATGTTTGAGCTCACTCCCCTCAGCCATTAAATTACATAGCCAAAGAGAACAGCAGTTGGGAGAGAGAATGGGTAGACGGGAATTAAAGAATACTGCAAGAAAGAAGAAGTGAAAAGAACGAGAATGGAGTGGAGGTAAAACGAAGTGGGTGAGGCTGAAACGAGAGCCAGGCAGACTCACTGCATTCCCACTTCACACTGTAGTCTACACATTATCTTTAAGGGCTTTGTACCACACTTAAACACTCTGCCCTTGAGAGAACTTCATCTTAGGGGGTCAGAGAATGAGTTGTAACTGCTATTTTTTATTTTCAAATAGCTTGTGTAGCATTATTAGATATGAGCATAATCATTTACATGGCTTGATATGATCTTAAATGTCTAATGCAACCGTGGTTATCTTAATATCAAATCATTTCTGGGTTGAAATTAAATACCTTACTGTAATTGTTTCCAATTAAAATGGTCAAAAATAAACAAAAATAGCTTCTTAGCGAAGAGCAATTTCCCAAGCAAAAATGTTACTAAGAGTGGTCTGAGTGGAAAGGGGAAAACTGAAAACTAGCTCTTTGTCACGCCCTGGCCTTAGTATTCTTTGTTTTCTTTATTATTTTAGTTAGGTCAGGGTGTGACATGGGGAATGTTTGTGTTTTGTTGGTTTTGGGTGTTTTTTATGGTAAAGGGGTTGTTGGGTATAGTATATGGGTTTGTGTTGAGTACATGTGTCTAGCGTTGTCTATGTATGTTTAGTTGTCTAGGAGAGTCTATGGTTACCTGAATGAGTTCCCAATTAGAGACAGCTGATTTCGGTTGTCTCTGATTGGGAGCCTTATTTAGGGTAGCCATAGGCTTTCATTGGTTGTGAGTAGTTGTCTATGTCAGAACGTTTGTAGCCTGTGTGTGTGCACAACGTTTATTAGCTTCACGATCGTTTGTTGTTTTGTTAGTTTGTATTAAGTGTTTCGTGTTTATTTTTCGTCGTCTTTAAAATAAAAGAAGATGGCTTATTTTCCAAATGCTGCGTTTTGGTCCGTCAATCCGCCACACGATCGTGACACTCTTATTGGTAGAGGTTTTGAAATCTCTTTCTTATTGGTCTCCTTTTCACCTCATTTAACACCTGATTTACTTAACAAGAGGCACATCTCAATAGGTGGCCCAGGTAAGTCATTACACAGCACAAGTGGGGGGGGCTTTCCTCTTTTGTTCTCTATTGCTCCTCTATTGTTCCTCAAGCAAGAGGGGAGACCGATGACATCACAGATTCTCATTAGACCAACTCCTTGAATGCTCTACTCCTTGAAGTTTGCAGTTCTTTCTAAAAAAACACTATATTGCTTATAAATTTTTTTTACCCCTTAGTGTGTGTACTTTAGAGTATTTATACTTGGGACTTTTCAACAGTTAAAGTTAGCTGAAGGACGTCTTTCACTAATTTCAAATCAAATCCAATTTTATTTGTCACATGCGCCGAATACAACAGGTATAGACCCTACTGTGAAATGCTTACTTACAAGCCCGTAACCAACAATGCAGTTTAAAAAAAATGGAGTTAAGAAAATATTTACTAAATAAACTAAAGTAAAAAATAAATAAAAATAATAATAATGAGGCTATATACAGGGGTTACCGGTGCCATGTCAATGTGCGGGGGTACAGGTTAGTCAAGGAAATTGTACATGTAGGTAGGGGTAAAGTGATAATAAACATAAAGTAGCAGTAGTGTAAAATGAAAATAGTCCAGGTGGCCATTTTATTAACTTTTCAGCAGTCTTATGGCTTGAGGGTAGAAGCTGTTATGAGCCTTTTAGACCTAGACTTGACCCTCCAGTACCGCTTGCTATACTTAATTTAAAAAAAAAACTTTATTTAACTAGGCAAGACAGTTAAGAACAAATTCTTATTTACAATGACGGCCTACCCCGGCCACACCCAGACGACTCTGGGCCAATTGTGCGCTGCCCTATGGGACTCCCAATCACGGTCGGATGTGATGCAGCCTGGATTCAAACCAGGGACTGCAGTTACGCCTTGCACTGAGATGCAGTTCCTTAGATCGCTGCGCCACTCTATGACTTCGGTGACTGCAGTCTTTGACCACATTTTGGGCCTTCCTCTGACACCGCCTAGTATATAGGTCCTGGATGGCAGGAAGTTTGGCCCCAGTGATGTACTGGGCTGTACGCACTACCCTCTGTAGCGCCTTACGGTTATATGCCGAGCAGTTGCCATACAAGGCTGTGATGCAACCAGTCAGGATGCTCTCAATGGTGCAGCTGTAGAACGTTTTGTGGATCTGGGGCTCAGTCTCCTGAGGGGGAAAAGTTGTTGTCGTGCCCTCTTCACTACTTTTTTTGGTGTGTTTGGACCATGATAGTTTGTTGGTGATGTGGACACCAAGGAACTTGAAACTCTTGACCCACTCCCCTACAGCACTGTCGCTGTGAATGGGCGCCTGCTCGGCCCAGTGTTGCTTTCCTCAAAGCGAGCGTAAAAGGAATTTAGCCCGTCTGGTAGGCTCGCGTCACTGGGCTGTTTGCGGCTGGGTTTCCCTTTGTAGTCCTGCCACATCTTACGAGCGTCAGAGCCGGTGTAATAGGATTCAATCTTAGTCCTGTATTGATGCTTTGCCTGTTTGATGGTTCGTCTGAGGGCATATCGAGATTTCTTATAAGCGTCCTGATTAGTGTCCCGCTCCTTGAAAGCGTGAGCTTTAGCCTTTAGCTTGGTGCGGATGTTGCCTGTAATCCATAGCTTCTGGTTGGGATATGTACGTACGGTCACTGTAGGGACAACGTCGTCGATGCACTTATTGATGAAGCCGGTGACTGAGGTGGTATACTCCTCAATGCTGTTGAATGAATCCCAGAACATATTCCAATCTGTGCTAGCAAAACAGTCCTGTAGCATAGAATCCGCGTCATCTGATCACTTCCGTATTGAGCGAGTCACTGGTACTTCCTGCTTTAGGTTTTGCTTGAAAGCAGATTTTCCAAATGGAGGGCGAGGGAGATCTTTGTACACGTATCTGTGTGTGGGGTAAAGGTGGTCTATTATATATTTTCCCCCATCTGTTTTTCCCTCATGTAACATGTTGGTAGAAATGAGGTAAAACAAATGTAAATTTGCCTGCATTAAAGTCCCCGGCCACTAGGAGCACCGCCTGCATTAAAGTCCCCGGCCAATAGGAGCGCCGCTTCTGGATAAGCATTTTCTTGTTTGCTTATGGCCTTATACAGCTCACTGAGTACGGTCTTAGCGCCAGCGCTGGTTTGTGGTGGTAAATAAACGGCTATGAAAAATACAAATAGTGTGGTCTACAGCTTATCATGAGGTACTATACCTCAGGTGAGCAATACCTCAAGACTACCTTAATATTAGACATCGCGCACCAGCTGTTATTGACCGCCTGGTGATGTCACCAGGCACGCCAAAACTCCCTCCCACCAAAACAGGCTGACATTTCAGGCTGTCTATTCAAACAGCTCCTACACTAAAAGGGCATTATCCTTATTTTCACAATTTCAGTATTATTCCAACCTCTTAGTGTGGAAATATATATGTAAAACACAGAAAATTATTTGACTGCACTGGGCCTTTAATGAGACTTCCTGCCTACGATTTTAGCATGTTTCACAGTAAGCCTTTGGCTCATATACAGTACCAGTCAAAAGTTTAGACACACCTACCCATTCAAGGGTTTTTCTTTATTTTTACTATTTTCTACATTGTAGAATAACAGTGAAGACATCAAAACTATGAAATAACACATATGGAATCATGTAGTAACCAAAATGGTCAGCGATGGTCAGCTACGAATGCACTGCAGAGAATACTAATGAGGGTTCAGAAGGGGTGTTAGCCTTGGTTTTGAACTGAGGGGGAGGTGGGCATGTGTAACGGAGGTTGTTTGAAGAGCCCACACAGCCTTACTGTGTCAAATGTTTTTTGGGGGAGGTAGCGGGGCAGGAAGATGGTTGATACCTGTGAGCGATTTACTGCTCTAGATTTGGCATTTGTTTTAAACCCACTACGAGAGCTTATTTCAGAATAAACAATCCTGGTGTTCTCTTGGGTAAATAAGCACGGTATCGTGGGAAGTCCAGTCACTTCCCGCATTTAGTATCTTTAATTAAAGCCTCAGGTCAGGTCAGGTTCTGTCCTGTTTTAGTCTTATGGCTTCATGATGAAGGGATGTTAATTTGCTGAATGGTTGCATAACAACGGAGAGAAGCTGGGTAACATGAGAGAGCTACAGAAACACTTTTGTTCTTACTGTATACTCATTGCCAGGTCTTAGTGATGGATCAGTCACTTTTACGACAAGGTATGGGACCCCTCTATGGCTGTTTCATATAGTACAAACTCTGTGAAAATTGTCTTGTAACTTTTGGCCAATACCAAGAAGTCAGAGCAGAGCAGGGAAATCCCATTAGTGGCTTTGCAAGCCAGTGTGATGAAGGTATCACACTAGCTTGCTTGACTTCTTCACTGTTACCATTCTGGCCCAAGGTGTTTCAGAAGTGTCTCCCGTGAGGACGGTGTCTGTTTTTCTTTTTATTACCTTAAGAGAAGGCCACAACAGCCACCCCTGCACAAACCTCTGTCATCCATAGGATGAGAGATAATTTAAATCAATTTTTACTCTCCAGAATGCCAATGTAACTCCCTTGGACTATAACTCTGAGACACAAGGGCCCACAAGAGCCCCCCCCCCCCCATCTTATTCCCCTGGCCCCTCATCTACACAACATAGTTACTGGCGGTATGGTGTGTATGCTCTAGTGAAGTTCATAGCCGCCACGGACGTTAGACAAGGCCATAAGCTTCGATTCTCATAACTGAGAGAATCCAGGTTTGCCTGAATTAAGGATGGGTAGCACATCAGTCATGACATTCGTTTGAGAGGAGCGCTCCGGGAAGTTTGGGGTTTATACAGTTGAAGTCAGAAGTTTACATACACTTAGCTTGGAGTCATTAAAACTCGTTTTTCAACCACTCCACAAATGTCTTGTGAACAAACTATAGTTTTGGTAAGTCGGTTAGGATATCTACTTTGTGCATGACACAAGTCATTTTTCCAACAATTGTTTACAGACATATTATTTCACTTATAATTCACTGTATCACAATTCCAGTGGGTCAGAGGTTTACATACACTAAGTTGACTTGGCCTTTAAACAGCTTGGAAAATTCCAGAAAATTATGTCATGGCTTTAGAAGCTTCTGATAGGCTCATTTACATTATTTGAGTCAATTGGAGGTGTGCCTGTGGATGTATTTCAAGGCCTGGTCTGTATAATGCTACAGATAAAATGAAACACTATTAGATGTAGAAATCAAATACACTTCCTCCGCACACAGAATACAAATTGACAGAATTAAATGGTGTAAACTTATTTGCTCTTCACCGCGATTGTGTCATAAACCAATTTTGACATTAATTTGAAGGCAATTTGAAAGTGAAAAGGACAACTCAATACGCGATCTTCTCCTCCGCCAACGCACGGTAGTCTGCTGAGTAAGGCTGATAATGGGCTGTGGTGGCTGAGCATGAGCAGTATGCCAGAACAGCACCTCTGTATTCTTAATCAAATCACTGTCATTGCCAACACCTGTAGTCCTTAATATTCTCCCAATCTCTCTCCCTCACTGCCTCGTTTCCACCCCAATGAACTAAAATTGACAAGTTCAGGCAGATGAGGCATACATGCAAACGCTTTAATTTATCTTTGGGAAATAGAAAGCCACCCAGGTGATAGGTTGACTGAGGATGGGATAAGGAGGTGGGAGAGAGAGAATGTTTTAAACCTTGAATGGAACAAATGTTCTCTATGTGAACCGTATAGGCTAAGTATAGAATCACAAAAAATGTATGCAGAGATTTGTAGCTGACAACATTAATGGAAAGTAAATATGAAAAATGTATAATGTGGTTACGGCTGTTGGTGAACTGAACAATGTGAATGAGGAGCCTTGTTGCAGCATCATGTCCAAAGCCAAACCTGACAGGCTGACATGGTAATAATCAGAGGCTTCATGCCCCTGACATGGTAATAGTCAGAGGCTTCATGCCCATAGTGGACACAGTGAAACGTGGCCTTCAGATCACATTCCTTTCAATCGTTCACCCAGATTTTAGCAGAGATGCAGAGAAGCATAGTCTGGAAGATACAGTTTAAGAGGTATGCTTAGATATGCAGGAAAATAAACATATATTTTGAATAGAATTAAGCATAATGATTATGGCTCTAGATTGCAGGAAAAGGCTGGTTTAGGTGTTTGAAAAATGAAAAATTCTTCAACTAGTGTTAACATAAACATGAACCGAATAGTTTGGCTCCTGGATGCTGAATGGCTGAAAGCTGTATGACATTTTTTTTTGTACTGTTCTAATAACGTTGGTAAACCAGTTTCTAATAGCAATAAGGCACCTCAGAGGTTTGTGGTATATGGCAACTCTGCGTTACGTCGTGCGTAATAACAACCCTTAGCCGTGGTATATTGGCCATATACCGCACCCCTTCATGCGTTATTGCTTAATTATACCATGACGTTGTTGAATAATTGTTTCTGATTGGCATTCTAGAGCGTGCATTATTTCCCTATAACGCACAGTATATTTGCACGGTAAAATTAAATGGCTATAGTTAATTCTTACATGTTCTATGTTTGAGCTGCTTTTGAAAGCAAAGGTTGAAACGAAACCATTATTGGCATTGTTGAATTGGATTTTAATAATGGCAAGCCAGGGCTGATGTTTTGGTTAGCTAAACTAGCAAGTCTGTTTGTGTCACGTTCCTGACCGGTATTCTGTTATTTTGTATGTGTTTGACGGTCAGGGCGTGAGTTTGGGTGGGTAGTCTATGTTGTGTGTTTCTATGTTTGTTAAGGGTGACCTGATATGGCTCTCAATTAGAGGCAGGTGGTTTTCATTTCCTCTGATTGAGAGCCATATTATGGTAGGTGTTTTCACACTGTTTGTTGGTGGGTGGTTGTCTCCTGTGTCTGTGTCTATGTCTATGTACGTTGCGCCACACGGGACTGTTTCGGTGTTGTTTGTTCGTTCGTTTTATGTAGTCAGTTTTCCTGTTCATGCGTTTCTTCTTGTTTCATGTAAGTTCGTCGTTCAGGTCTGTCTACATCGTTTATATGTTTTTGTAGTTTATCAAGTGTATTTCGTTTCGTCTTCGTCTTGTTCAATAAATCAGTATGTCATATTCCAACGCTGCATTTTGGTTCAATCCCTACTCTGTTACAGTTTGTTTGGTTACCACGGCAACTACTGTAGCTATCTAGTAAACGTGCTAGCTACTTCAGTGGGTGTTAAACACATTTCAATCAGCAAATGAACACATTTATAGCAGCAAATATGTTCAATTATAGCCATGGTATAAAAGGGATAATCAATTCGGGGCGCTATACGTTCTCTGGAAAATAATCCAGCTCCATAGAAGGTCAGTTCCAGTCTGCTAGCGCGTCGTGATTTATGAAACACACTTTCCACATTCTTCAATATTTTCCATAGAACGTCCCTCAATTGATTATCCCTTAGGTGTAGGCATGCATGCCAAGTAATTAAATTAAATCAGCAAAGAGAATACAAATCACAATGCTGGAAAACAAAAACACACAAAAAAATGATTGGAAAGGAATACATTCCTAGAATAAAACAGAGGCTATTTCTGCACTGGCCAGAAAATGACTGAAATGGCCTTGAAGAAACAACAGTACTTAACCTTTTCAGAGCTTATATATACTTCTTGAGAGTTTCCTAATGCGTGTTAGCTGAAAGTCCTTGATTGAATGATTCAACATACTGTAATGAAACAGGCAGGGAGCAGGTCTCGAACCCTCAACCTTCTAGCCCGAGGTCCGGCGCGCTATCGACTGTGCCGCAAAAGCATGCTCGTGCGGCAGAGTCGATTTCCGCGCCTAACCAAGGGTCGTGAACACCCCACTGACCTTAGGGTCATCTTCAGAGCCATGAGTAGTGGTTAAGCTGGATAGGCAGTGTAACCATTTAGCAATTCCCAGTCATATTTAATATTCAAGAACAAATCTAAACTATTCCATCTGACGCCCATATCCTATTCCAATGGTTCCATGATATCCAATTCGCTGTCATCAAATCTGAAGCATGTCAATTGCTCTTGAGCAGCCATGCCTTCCTTTTAGAATTTCAATAATATTTTATGTAAAAAAATATAACCAATTTGACAAGGTGTGAATAGTTAGAGAAAATATCTTATTCTAAACATCCTTGACATGGATTACAGGATGCGTTGAACACACAGCGCCCAGGGCATAGTCGCAGTTGACTGTCAGATCTGGAATTATTATTTATTCAGAACGTGAATCGTTGATGACAAACAGCAGCAAGGCGCAAATAAAGCAGAGCGCGTTAATAATGGGGTAAGAAATAATACAGGAACACTTCACATGCTGTGCAGGAAGGAAGAATGGGGCTGTTTTAAATTGTAGTTTACACGTGGGTACTGGGTAGGCTAAAGAATTAAACTAGCTGTCAAAATCCTAGGCGAGCGTGAAATGTGTTGGAGCATAAGAGGAACATGTGGGCACGTTTTCATTCACTTGCTGAAAAACAACATGAAAACAGGGCGATAACACAGCACACTAAAAACTGCCGAGAGAATAAAAAAGAGGGGAGAAGAGAGAGAGCGTGAGCGTGGAAGAGACTAAAAGAAAAAGCGTAGACAAATTTGGGATGGATGAATGGGGATAGAAAATAAATACAGTATAAATTAACAATGTATTAATAAATTAACAACTTCGTTTATTCAGGTTTCCATTTGCTGGTTTTAATTAGAACCACAAATGGAAACCTCAATAAACGAAGTTGTCCGCATGTTGGCTTCACTAGTTTAATAGACACATAGCCTAACATGCCGGAATCATATAGGCTACCCAAAACTGATGCAAATGAAGTTTGCCCCCCTGACAGACTCCGACCATACATGAACCCAGTTTGGTTGTCTAATAGCCATGTCTGTTCAGTCATATAGGCTACTACGGACATATATACAGCACTGTCAGGGTTACTAATCTATTAAGCATTTAATAATTATGGTAGTTAATAAAATACCTTACCTCGGTTCTACAACAGTGCTTGGTTCGACACGTCTGCACGAACTCTGACCAGTACCTGTCAAAGGTAGGTTACATCAAACACGACCACCGAGCGCGCCGCCAGTGCGTGTCCACATATCAACACATTTTATTCCTGTAATTTGACAGAAAACGGAATTAATTAAAATAATAAGTTGCATTTACTATCAATATAGTAGTTTGGAATTAACACCTCTGGTTATATTGGCTCGGTGGTTATCCATGAGTGGCAAGGCATCCTTTGTTTGCGCTGTGCTTACCTTCTTTCCGAACTGGATTTGAGAGTCCCATGATCGCTGCCATAGCAGATTAGGTGGCCGATTTAAAGCTGTAGGTAAAACCACCACAGTAAACTGTCACTTTTTTGTTCCTCCTGTAGCCCAGCCCGGTCTCATAGACTACACGTAACAGCCAGCTGTAGTCTACAGTTCATTGTGCGCGAAGGAACGGACTAGGCTTGCCACTCATACTGTACGCGTAATGCAAAAATCCCCTCCCCCTCATCCGCCCCTGTACTTTATAGACTGCTAGGCTTTTCTCATTATGTGCGATCTAATATATGGGTTTCCGTGCTGTGCGTAGTGCTAGACCTCTATTGCCGAGTGGCAATCGTCTTGGTATGATAACATTACTATTCGGCTTTGACTGCCCTCTGCACAGTGGCATCAGTAGTCCCATTTGACCCGGTGCAAATCATTCATTAAGAGTCGGTGCAAATCATTCATTAAGAGTGATCATTTTTTCTCAGCGGGAATGCTAAGATTGCCTGCTGAAAAATGGTAGACTATAAGAAATGCAGAGGTAGGTGGCTGCATGATCTATCTATGAGATTACATTTCAAGAGTTAATTTAAGAGCAATAACATTGTATCAGCCATTAATGTGTGAGACACTCTTGCATGATGAAAAACCTTGGTTGAGACCATAAACTTGCTATAACTCCCCAAGCGAATGCCTATCATCTGGGCACAGACCTGAGTTCAACTTCTCGTTTTGATTCACATTTGGTTGAGTTGTCAACTAACCTGAATTCAATTTGAAATCAACAACAAAATGTCATTAAATCAAATCAAAGTTTATTTGTCACGTGCGCCGAATACAACAGGTAGACCTTACAGTGAAATGCTTACTTACAGGCTCTAATTAGATTTAGGTTAAACGTTAGGTGAAAAAAATGAAGAAATTCCCTTACTTTGATTACTTTTTAAAAATCCAATCAGTTTCCCACATTGATTCAACGTAATCACATAGAAATTGTCTGTTGAAATGAAGTGGAAACAATGTTGATTCAACCAGTTTTTGCCCAGTGGGTGCGGCTTTAGTTCAGTGGGCTAACCCGTCTTCTGGCATACAGATGACCTGGGATGACTGTGGAGAGGTGGTGGTTAAAGGGGGTTAAAGGGGGAGTGTATGAAGTTTGCTTGACTACATTGTCACATAACTATAACTGAAATCTGAAGATTAATGTTAGCTCCCTGAGCGGATGCCTTGGGCTTTAGTTAACTGAGATCAAATAGTCTCTGAAGTTGCACAGACACCTTGGGTCGATACTGTCAGATTCACCTGTCTATCATGTAAAACATGGAATATACTGTATTTCACTTATTATGTAAAAAATGAGTGACTGGGGAAAGAAAGAAAACAATGTCAGTCTCTTCCTGTGTAGCCCAATGATTTAGAGAGAAAGAAAGAGATATGTCACTTTCCAATTCCACCTTGAATCACAGGTGCAGAAAAGTAACTAGTGACAATGAATCAAGGTCGGAACGTAATTGTATTTTCCGGAAATTACACTTCTCTCTGTATATGAATGCCCCCACCCCCTCCCACACATTCCTCTGTGAGCAATCTACCCACTCTCCTGTTCAAACTACCGTTGCTAATTGGCTCGCGGGGCTTTCATTCAAATCACATCTATTTTTTATGACTGCTGTGTAGTAGTGACTGAATTATTACATCTTCAAATCTACATGCACCTTATTTGTGAATATACTTCAGAACCAAATTATGGCGCCAGGGAGCTGACAGAATATAGATTTCATGATAATGATATGGAAGAGATAAATGCCTGCTGCAGATATGGAGTGTGGAATTATACTCTCACAGAGGATTCAGGGGGCGTTAATGCTTATTCAGCCTCACAATGCTGTACACAGACAGTATTAAGCCTATCTATCCCATTGTACACTCCCAAACAAGTGTTCAAGTTGAATACCATCAGTCCTCCTAATACACACCGGAGTAAATCAGTGATCTTGCACACTCAAGGCTTACCATCTTTTCCATTCCCAGTTGAAGTCGTGCAGCACACGAGTCCCCAAAGCACTGTCACAATCTGTTTTATGACTCCATTCCATCACACTGGGTGAATGCAGTGTGGAAAGGCTAATTTAAGGCTCCCAATCTGTTCACAGTAGTAGCTACAGAGTATATGCAGGAAATGTAAAACGTGTAGTGTATTTGAGATTTAAAAAGGCTTCTGAAGTTTGGAGTTTCCACTTAGAAATTTTAGATATGATTTTCCCTTACAAGAAATGTATCAACCCCTACAAAAATGCGCATTAATTATAATCCATATGATACACAGTATAGGCCCATGTCCTCAGAGTGGGGAACAGAGTGGGGCTTGGGTGTAGAGAAGTACGTTGAACTGATCTTCTAAAGGTCAAAGAGGTTACGGGGGGCGAGGAGACTTAATGATACATTTCTCCCATTGGTCGGTACTGATCCAAGGCTTTATTTATACATCACCTGGCTGAGGGGAGAGAGGGAGAGAGTGACAGCCAGGGGAGGAGAGGAGGACGGTAATCCTGTGGCGCTCCGGGAAAAGCTGGTGTAGTGTGGTGTCGTCATTATCACTCCCTTCAGAACAAGCACTTCCTCAGGAGACCAGAGACGAGCAGCTAGTAGAACTGGTATAGTTGCTAAATGATAACCTCACTGAATCAAGCCAGAGAGAGATGAAGAAAGAGATGGCAAGGGGGTCGAAGAGAGAGGAATGGGGGGCAGTGGTGGAAAAAGTACTCAATTGTCATACTTGAGTAAAAGTAAAAATACCTTAATAGAAAATGAAAGTCACCCAGTAAAATACTACTTGAGTAACTGTCTAAAAGTATTTGGTTTTAAATATACATAAAGTATCAAAATGAAATGGCATTGCTAAAATGTACTTAAGTATCAAAAGTACAAGTATAAACCATTTCAAATTCCTTATATTAAGCAAACCAGAAGGCACTATTTATTTATTTATTTATTGGCAGATAGCCAGGGGCACACTCCAACACTCAGACATAATTTACAAACGAAGCATTTGTGTTTAGTAAGTTCGCCAGATCAGAGGCAGTAGGTATGACCAGGGATGTTCTCTTGATAAGTGTGTGAATTGGACCATTTTCCTGTCAAAATGTAACAAGTACTTTTGAGTGTCAGGGAAAATGTATGGAGTAAAAAGTACATTATTTTCTTTAGGAATGTAGTGAAGTAAAAGTAGGCAAAAATATAAATAGTAAAGTACAGATACCCTAAAAAACGACTTAAATAGTACTTAAAGTATTTTTACTGAAATACTTTACACCACTGATGGGGGGGGTGGAGAGCATAGGATGGAGATGGAGAAAGAAAACAGGAATGGCAAGAAAGAGGAGTGGCGAGAGTGTGTGAGAGGGAGAACAGAGTGATGGAGAGAGTGTGTGAGAGGGAACAGAGTGATGAAGAGAGTGTGTGAGCGAGAACAGAGTGATGGAGAGAGTGTGTGAGCGAGAACAGAGTGATGGAGAGAGTGTGTGAGAGGGAACAGAGTGATGAAGAGAGTGTGTGAGCGAGAACAGAGTGATGGAGAGAGTGTGTGAGAGGGAACAGAGTGATGAAGAGAGTGTGTGAGCGAGGACAGAGTGATGGAGAGAGTGTGTGAGCGAGAACAGAGTGATGGAGAGAGTGTGTGAGAGGGAACAGAGTGATGAAGAGAGTGTGTGAGCGAGAACAGAGTGAAGGAGAGAGTGTGTGAGCGAGAACAGAGTGATGGCAAGAGTGTGTGAGCGAGAACAGAGTGATGGAGAGAGTGTGTGAGAGGGAATAGAGTGATGGAGAGAGTGTGTGAGCGAGAACAGAGTGATGGAGAGAGTGTGTGAGCGAGAACAGAGTGATGGCGAGAGTGTGTGAGCGAGAACAGAGTGATGGAGAGAGTGTGTGAGCGAGAACAGAGTGATGGAGAGAGTGTGTGAGCGAGAACAGAGTGATGGAGAGAGTGTGTGAGCGAGAACAGAGTGATGGCGAGACTGTGTGAGCGAGAACAGAGTGATGGCGAGACTGTGTGAGCGAGAACAGAGTGATGGCGAGAGTGTGTGAGCGAGAACAGAGTGATGGCGAGAGTGTGTGAGCGAGAACAGAGTGATGGCGAGAGTGTGTGAGCGAGAACAGAGTGATGGCGAGAGTGTGTGAGCGAGAACAGAGTGATGGAGAGAGTGTGTGAGCGAGAACAGAGTGATGGAGAGAGTGTGTGAGCGAGAACAGAGTGATGGAGAGAGTGTGTGAGCGAGAACAGAGTGATGGAGAGAGTGTGTGAGCGAGAACAGAGTGATGGAGAGACTGTGTGAGCGAGAACAGAGTGATGGACAGAGTGTGTGAGCGAGAACAGAGTGATGGAGTGTGTGTGAGCGAGAACAGAGTGATGGAGAGACTGTGTGAGCCAGAACAGAGTGATGGCGAGACTGTGTGAGCGAGAACAGAGTGATGGAGAGAGTGTGTGAGCGAGAACAGAGTGATGGAGAGAGTGTGTGAGCGAGAACAGAGTGATGGAGAGAGTGTGTGAGCGAGAACAGAGTGATGGCGAGAGTGTGTGAGCGAGAAAGAGGAGTGGCGAGAGTGTGTGAGCGAGAACAGAGTGATGGAGAGACTGTGTGAGCGAGAACAGAGTGATGGACAGAGTGTGTGAGCGAGAACAGAGTGATGGAGTGTGTGTGAGCGAGAACAGAGTGATGGAGAGACTGTGTGAGCCAGAACAGAGTGATGGCGAGACTGTGTGAGCGAGAACAGAGTGATGGAGAGAGTGTGTGAGCGAGAACAGAGTGATGGAGAGAGTGTGTGAGCGAGAACAGAGTGATGGAGAGAGTGTGTGAGCGAGAACAGAGTGATGGCGAGAGTGTGTGAGCGAGAAAGAGGAGTGGCGAGAGTGTGTGAGCGAGAACAGAGTGATGGAGAGAGTGTGTGAGCGAGAACAGAATGATGGAGAGAGTGTGTGAGCGAGAACAAAGTGATGGAGAGAGTGTGTGAGCGAGAACAGAGTGATGGAGAGAGTGTGTGAGCGAGAACAGAGTGACGCCGAGAGTGTGTGAGCGAGAACAGAGTGATGGCGAGAGTGTGTGAGAGGGAACAGAGTGATGAAGAGAGTGTGTGAGCGAGAACAGATTGATGGAGAGTGTGTGTAGGAGGGAACAGAGTGATGCAGAGAGTGTGTGAGCGAGAACAGAGTGATGGAGAGAGTGTGTGAGCGAGAACAGAGTGATGGAGAGAGTGTGTGAGAGGGAGAACAGAGTGATGAAGAGAGTGTGTGAGCGAGAACAGAGTGAAGGAGAGAGTGTGTGAGCGAGAACAGAGTGATGGCAGGAGTGTGTGAGCGAGAACAGAGTGATGGAGAGAGTGTGTGAGAGGGGATAGAGTGATGGAGAGATTGTGTGAGCGAGAACAGAGTGATGGAGAGAGTGTGAGCGAGAACAGAGTGATGGCGAGAGTGTGTGAGCGAGAACAGAGTGATGGAGAGAGTGTGTGAGCGAGAACAGAGTGATGGAGAGAGTGTGTGAGCGAGAACAGAGTGATGGAGAGAGTGTGTGAGAGGGAACAGAGTGATGGAGAGAGTGTGTGAGCGAGAACAGAGTGATGGCGAGAGTGTGTGAGCGAGAACAGAGTGATGGAGAGAGTGTGTGAGCGAGAACAGAGTGATGGAGAGAGTGTGTGAGCGAGAACAGAGTGATGGAGAGAGTGTGTGAGCGAGAACAGAGTGATGGCGAGACTGTGTGAGCGAAAACAGAGTGATGGCGAGACTGTGTGAGCGAAAACAGAGTGATGGCGAGAGTGTGTGAGCGAGAACAGAGTGATGGCGAGAGTGTGTGAGCGAGAATAGAGTGATGGAGGGAGTGTGTGAGCGAGAACAGAGTGATGGAGGGAGTGTGTGAGCGAGAACAGAGTGATGGAGAGAGTGTGTGAGCGAGAACAGAGTGATGGAGAGAGTGTGTGAGTGAGAACAGAGTGATGGAGAGAGTGTGTGAGCGAGTGTAACAGTATAACTTTAAACCGCCCCCTCGCCCCGACACGGGCGCGAACCAGGGACCCTCTGCACACATCGACAACAGTCACCCACGAAGCAGCGTTACCCATCGCTCCACAAAAGCCGCGGCCCTTGCCGAGCAAGGGGCAACCCTACTTAAAGTCTCAGAGCAAGTGACGTAACTGATTGAAATGCTACTAGCGCGTACCCGCTAACTAGCTAGCCATTTCACATCCGTTACACGAGAACAGAGTGATGGAGAGAGTGTGTGAGCGAGAACAGAGTGATGGAGAGAGTGTGTGAGCGAGAACAGAGTGATGGAGAGAGTGTGTGAGCGAGAACAGAGTGATGGAGAGAGTGTGTGAGCGAGAACAGAGTGATGGAGAGAGTGTGTGAGCGAGAACAGAGTGATGGAGAGACTGTGTGAGCGAGAACAGAGTGATGGAGAGAGTGTGTGAGCGAGAACAGAGTGATGGAGCGAGTGTGTGAGCGAGAACAGAGTGATGGCGTGAGTGTGTGAGCGAGCACAGAGTGATGGAGAGAGTGTGTGAGCGAGAACAGAGTGATGGAGAGAGTGTGTGAGCGAGAACAGAGTGATGGAGAGAGTGTGTGAGCGAGAACAGAGTGATGGAGAGAGTGTGTGAGCAAGAACAGAGTGATGGCGAGAGTGTGTGAGCGAGAACAAAGTGATGGAGAGTGTGTGTGAGTGAGGACAGAGTGATGGCGAGAGTGTGTGAGCGAGAACAGAGTGATGGAGAGACTGTGTGAGCCAGAACAGAGTGATGGAGAGAGTGTGTGAGCGAGAACAGAGTGATGGAGAGAGTGTGTGAGCGAGGACAGAGTGATGGAGAGAGTGTGTGAGCGAGAACAGAGTGATGGCAAGAGTGTGTGAGCGAGAAAGAGGAGTGGCGAGAGTGTGTGAGCGATAACAGAGTGATGGAGAGAGTGTGTGAGCGAGAACAGAGTGATGGAGAGAGTGTGTGAGCGAGAACAGAGTGATGGAGAGAGTGTGTGAGCGAGAACAGAGTGATGGAGAGAGTGTGTGAGCGAGAACAGAGTGATGGAGAGATTGTGTGAGCGAGAACAGAGTGATGGCGAGAGTGTGTGCGAGAACAGAGTGTTGGCGAGAGTGTGTGAGAGGGAGAACAGAGTGATGGTGAGAGTGTGTGAGCGAGAACAGAGTGATGGAGAGAGTGTGTGAGAGGGAACAGAGTGATGAAGAGAGTGTGTGAGCGAGAACAGAGTGATGGAGAGAGTGTGTGAGCGAGAACAGAGTGATGGAGAGAGTGTGTGAGAGGGAGAACAGAGTGATGAAGAGAGTGTGTGAGCGAGAACAGAGTGATGGCAGGAGTGTGTGAGCGAGAACAGAGTGATGGCAGGAGTGTCTGAGCGAGAACAGAGTGATGGAGAGAGTGTGTGAGAGGGAATAGAGTGATGGAGAGAGTGTGTGAGCGAGAACAGAGTGATGGAGAGAGTGTGTGAGCGAGAACAGAGTGATGGCGAGAGTGTGTGAGCGAGAACAGAGTGATGGAGAGAGTGTGTGAGCGAGAACAGAGTGATGGAGAGAGTGTGTGAGCGAGAACAGAGTGATGGAGAGAGTGTGTGAGCGAGAACAGAGTGATGGAGAGACTGTGTGAGCCAGAACAGAGTGATGGCAAGAGTGTGTGAGCGAGAACAGAGTGATGGAGAGAGTGTGTGAGCGAGAACAGAGTGATGGAGAGAGTGTGTGAGCGAGAACAGAGTGATGGCAAGAGTGTGTGAGCGAGAAAGAGGATTGGCGAGAGTGTGTGAGCGAGAACAGAGTGATGGAGAGAGTGTGTGAGCGAGAACAGAGTGATGGAGAGAGTGTGTGAGCGAGAACAGAGTGATGGAGAGAGTGTGTGAGCGAGAACAGAGTGATGGAGAGAGTGTGTGAGCGAGAACAGAGTGATGGAGAGAGTGTGTGAGCGAGAACAGAGTGATGGAGAGAGTGTGTGAGCGAGAACAGAGTGATGGAGAGAGTGTGTGAGCGAGAACAGAGTGACGCCGAGAGTGTGTAAGCGAGAACAGAGTGATGGCGAGAGTGTGTGAGAGGGAACAGAGTGATGAAGAGAGTGTGTGAGCGAGAACAGAGTGATGGAGAGAGTGTGTGAGAGGGAACAGAGTGATGAAGAGAGTGTGTGAGCGAGAACAGAGTGATGGAGAGAGTGTGTGAGCGAGAACAGAGTGATGGAGAGAGTGTGTGAGAGGGAGAACAGAGTGATGAAGAGAGTGTGTGAGCGAGAACAGAGTGAAGGAGAGAGTGTGTGAGCGAGAACAGAGTGATGGCAGGAGTGTGTGAGCGAGAACAGAGTGATGGAGAGAGTGTGTGAGAGGGAATAGAGTGATGGAGAGAGTGTGTGAGCGAGAACAGAGTGATGGAGAGAGTGTGTGAGCGAGAACAGAGTGATGGAGAGAGTGTGTGAGCGAGAACAGAGTGATGGAGAGAGTGTGTGAGCGAGAACAGAGTGATGGAGAGAGTGTGTGAGCGAGAACAGAGTGATGGAGAGAGTGTGTGAGCGAGAACTGAGTGATGGCGAAGACTGTGTGAGCGAGAACAGAGTGATGGCGAGAGTGTGTGAGCGAGAACAGAGTGATGGCGAGAGTGTGTGAGCGTGAATAGAGTGATGGAGAGAGTGTGTGAGCGAGAACAGAGTGATGGAGGGAGTGTGTGAGCGAGAACAGAGTGATGGAGAGAGTGTGTGAGCGAGAACAGAGTGATGGAGAGAGTGTGTGAGCGAGAACAGAGTGATGGAGAGAGTGTATGAGCGAGAACAGAGTGATGGAGAGAATGTGTGATTGAGTGTAACAGTATAACTTTAAACCGTCCCCTCGCCCCGACACGGGCGCGAACCAGGGACCCTCTGCACACATCGACAACAGTCACCCACGAAGCAGCGTTACCCATCGCTCCACAAAAGCCGCGGCCCTTGCCGAGCAAGGGGCAACCCTACTTAAAGTCTCAGAGCAAGTGACGTAACTGATTGAAATGCTACTAGCGCGTACCCGCTAACTAGCTAGCCATTTCACATCCGTTACACGTGAACAGAGGGATGGAGAGAGTGTGTGAGAGAGAACAGAGTGATGGAGAGAGTGTGTGAGCGAGAACAGAGTGAAGGAGAGAGTGTGTGAGCGAGAACAGAGTGATGGCAAGAGTGTATGAGCGAGAACAGAGTGATTGCGATGAGTGTGTGAGCGAGAACAGAGTGATTGCGAGAGTGTGTGAGCGAGAACAGAGTGATGGAGAGAGTGTGTGAGCGAGAACAGAGTGATGGAGAGAGTGTGAGAGCGAGAACAGAGTGATGGAGAGAGTGTGAGCGAGAACAGAGTGATGGAGAGAGTGTGTGAGCGAGAACAGAGTGATGGAGAGAGTGTGTGAGCGAGAACAGAGTGATGGAGAGAGTGTGTGAGCGAGAACAGAGTGATGGAGAGAGTGTGTGAGCGAGAACAGAGTGATGGAGAGAGTGTGTGAGCGAGAACAGAGTGATGGAGAGAGTGTGTGAGCGAGAACAGAGTGACGCCGAGAGTGTGTAAGCGAGAACAGAGTGATGGCGAGAGTGTGTTAGAGGGAACAGAGTGATGAAGAGAGTGTGTGAGCGAGAACAGAGTGATGGAGAGAGTGTGTGAGAGGGAACAGAGTGATGAAGAGAGTGTGTGAGCGAGAACAGAGTGATGGAGAGAGTGTGTGAGCGAGAACAGAGTGATGGAGAGAGTGTGTGAGAGGGAGAACAGAGTGATGAAGAGATTGTGTGAGCGAGAACAGAGTGAAGGAGAGAGTGTGTGAGCGAGAACAGAGTGATGGCAGGAGTGTGTGAGCGAGAACAGAGTGATATAGAGAGTGTGTGAGAGGGAATAGAGTGATGGAGAGAGTGTGTGAGCGAGAACAGAGTGATGGAGAGAGTGTGTGAGCGAGAACAGAGTGATGGAGAGAGTGTGTGAGCGAGAACAGAGTGATGGAGAGAGTGTGTGAGCGAGAACAGAGTGATGGAGAGAGTGTGTGAGCGAGAACAGAGTGATGGAGAGAGTGTGTGAGCGAGAACTGAGTGATGGCGAAGACTGTGTGAGCGAGAACAGAGTGATGGCGAGAGTGTGTGAGCGAGAACAGAGTGATGGCGAGAGTGTGTGAGCGTGAATAGAGTGATGGAGAGAGTGTGTGAGCGAGAACAGAGTGATGGAGGGAGTGTGTGAGTGAGAACAGAGTGATGGAGAGAGTGTGTGAGCGAGAACAGAGTGATGGAGAGATTGTGTGAGCGAGAACAGAGTGATGGAGAGAGTGTGTGAGCGAGAACAGAGTGATGGAGAGAGTGTGTGAGTGAGTGTAACAGTATAACTTTAAACCGTCCCCTCGCCCCGACACGGGCGCGAACCAGGGACCCTCTGCACACATCGACAACAGTCACCCACGAAGCAGCGTTACCCATCGCTCCACAAAAGCCGCGGCCCTTGCCGAGCAAGGGGCAACCCTACTTAAAGTCTCAGAGCAAGTGACGTAACTGATTGAAATGCTACTAGCGCGTACCCGCTAACTAGCTAGCCATTTCACATCCGTTACACTCACCCCCCTTTCAACCTCCTCCTTTTCCGCAGCAACCAGTGATCCGGGTCAACAGCATCAATCGCTCCACAAAAGCCGCGGCCCTTGCCGAGCAAGGGGCAACCCTACTTAAAGTCTCAGAGCAAGTGACGTAACTGATTGAAATGCTACTAGCGCGTACCCGCTAACTAGCTAGCCATTTCACATCCGTTACACGAGAACAGAGGGATGGAGAGAGTGTGTGAGAGAGAACAGAGTGATGGAGAGAGTGTGTGAGCGAGAACAGAGTGATGGCAAGAGTGTGTGAGCGAGAACAGAGTGATGGCGATGAGTGTGTGAGCGAGAACAGAGTGATTGCGAGAGTGTGTGAGCGAGAACAGAGTGATGGAGAGAGTGTGTGAGCGAGAACAGAGTGATGGAGAGAGTGTGAGAGCGAGAACAGAGTGATGGAGAGAGTGTGAGCGAGAACAGAGTGATGGAGAGAGTGTGTGAGCGAGAACAGAGTGATGGAGAGAGTGTGAGCGAGAACAGAGTGATGGAGAGAGTGTGTGAGCGAGAACAGAGTGATGGCAAGAGTGTGTGAGCGAGAACAGAGTGATGTCGAGAGTGTGTGAGCGAGGACAGAGTGATGGAGAGAGTGTGTGAGCGAGGACAGAGTGATGGAGAGAGTGTGTGAGCGAGAACAGAGTGATGGAGAGAGTGTGTGAGCAAAAACAGAGTGATGGAGAGAGTGTGTGAGCGAGAACAAAGTGATGGAGAGAGTGTGTGAGTGAGGACAGAGTGATGGCGAGAGTGTGTGAGCGAGAACAGAGTGATGGAGAGAGTGTGTGAGCGAGAATCAGAGTGATGGAGAGACTGTGTGAGCCAGAACAGAGTGATGGTGAGACTGTGTGAGCGAGAACAGAGTGATGGAGAGAGTGTGTGAGCGAGAACAGAGTGATGGAGAGAGTGTGTGAGCGAGAACAGAGTGATGGCAAGAGTGTGTGAGCGAGAAAGAGGAGTGGCGAGAGTGTGTGAGCGAGAACAGAGTGATGGAGAGAGTGTGTGAGCGAGAACAGAGTGATGGAGAGAGTGTGTGAGCGAGAACAGAGTGATGGAGAGAGTGTGTGAGCGAGAACAGAGTGATGGAGAGAGTGTGTGAGCGAGAACAGAGTGATGGCGAGAGTGTGTGAGCGAGAACAGAGTGATGGCGAGAGTGTGTGAGCGAGAACAGAGTGATGGCTGGAGACTGCTCATGAGAGGTAATGAATGTGATACATGACCAAACAATTGTGGAGTCAATTCTAGACTAAGGTATATCAATTAGCGTGTGTGGTATGTTTAAAGCATAATTCCTCTTGTGTAAGGAATAGATATTTGAGTGATAGACTGAATGGCAGGGTAATCAATCAGGTGTCATATTGTATTAATCTCTATTGCATCATTTACCCAGATTGGTAATTGACAAAGTCAGAAATCTTACTCATGTCCTAAATTTCACATTGTTCAAACCTCCCTCCCACCTCCCTCCAACTTATCGCATCCACAATGATCTTGACTGTGAGGACAGTGCTCTCTGTGTGTGCCCGTAATTTGGAGCTTGAGTATTGTAAAGTAGTTTTTACAGAGGAAAACTCTTAAGGACCAGTGCTTCTGTGGCATTTACATAGATGCATGTTCTGCTGTCTCTTACCATGAACATTATTTAGCCAAAGGATTTTCTAACACTTTATAGTGCAACAGACATTTATGTCCTTGTACATAACAATCAAGAGAAGTAGTCCTTTTCATCCCTCCCTCCCTCCCTCCCTCCCTCCCTCCCTCCCTCCCATGAAAACTTTCAAGGATAAATGCACCACACTCACACAATAAAATGTATTATGCAGAGTATACTTGACAATAGTCTCGATGGTTGTTTGTATTATTTTTTTAATTCTACGAGGAACTTGAGCACTTTCTGTCCTTGTACATAACAAACAAGTGAAGTGGTCCATCTCTCTCTCTCTCTCTCTCTCTCTAAAAGGTTATTGGGCTTTGAGGCCGTCCCCCTTGAGATGCTTGTGGTGCTGTTTCTTCTTCTCAGTGCATCTTCAAATGGCTCCCCTAATTATGAGCGACAAGGGCCTTTTGAAGAGCACTAAGAGGGCCCTCTGCCCGCTCCGGCTCCACACAACATTACATGTAACTGCACCCAACCTGAGAAGAATTATGAAAATGGCATCTTAACGCGGTTTACTAAATACACACCTGCTTCTGTCTACCTGTTACTGAGCCAATCATTCAACTCACAGTCAATGATGTGGCCATTAGCTACCACTCTCCATGGATGTCATCATTAGAGACCAGCTCAACACAGAGGAATTATAATACCAGCAGGCTCACTTAGCTAGGATGCCTTTCTGCAGGGTATGATCCATGACCACAATCCATTCTTAATAAATATCTCCATCTGATGGACTGACACAGTAGTGCAGAGAATGTCCTCCAGACTTACACACTAACACTACATATAGTACTGTAGGTATAACCCTCTGCCCTACTTTGTTTTCAAGGCCAGTGGAAAAGCCTTGGCTACTGCCAATTATCCCTGCTAAAATTCAGGGGGGGTGGGGCGTAGCCCATTCTGTGGCTCAGTGAGGCACACCGTCGCCCCGGAGACAGCCTTCATCACTGTGAAATGGGATTCCTTCAGGGGCCACGGCCCAGCGTAAATTACCACCAAATTACCCATCACAATGACTGTACAATGCCTAAATGGTGGAAATGAGGCTATTACAGTGCCTGCCTCCAGGAGGTTCCTGTGAAGGATATGCAGCGGTTGAAGCTCCATAGTGTGAGGAGACATCATGAGGATGAGAGGGACAGAGAGATGGGGAGAGGGAGAGAGAGATGCAGAGAGGGAGAGAGAGATGGGGAGAGGGAGAGAAAGATGGGGAGAGGGAGAGAAAGATGGGGAGAGTGAGAGAAGGATGGGGAGAGGGAGAGAGATGGGGAGAGGGAGAGAAAGATGGGGAGAGGGAGAGAAAGATGGGGAGAGGGAGAGAAAGATGGGGAGAGGGAGAGAGAGATGGGGAGAGAGAGATGGGGAGAGGGAGAGAAAGATGGGGAGAGGGAGAGAAAGATGGGGAGAGAGAAAGATGGGGAGAGGGAGAGAGATGGGGAGAGGGAGAGAGATGGGGAGAGGGAGAGAGAGATGGAGAGAGATGGGGAGAGGGAGAGAAAGATGGGGAGAGGGAGAGAAAGATGGGGAGAGGGAGAGAAAGATGGGGAGAGGGAGAGAAAGATGGGGAGAGGGAGAGAGATGGGGAGAGGGAGAGAGATGGGGAGAGGGAGAGAGAGATGGGGAGAGGGAGAGAAATATGGGGAAAGGGAGAGAGAGATGGGGAGAGAGAGATGGGGAGAGGGAGAGAAAGATGGGGAGAGGGAGAGAGATGGAGAGAGAGAGATGGGGAGAGGGAGAGAAAGATGGGGAGAGGGAGAGAGATGGGGAGAGGGAGAGATAGATGGGGAGAGGGAGAGATAGATGGGGAGAGGGAGAGATGGGGAGAGGGAGAGAGAGAGATAGGGAGAGAGGGATTGGATGAAGGCCTTTGATGCAGCCTCAGAAGTTCTGGCACCATGTCACAGTGACATCACCGCTTTGATTCGAGACCCATTATTAAGTGCAGAATCTGAAGCACATCGATGCATTCATGCAAGTTAATGGAGAATGCAGTCTAGGTAGTTTTCTCCAATATTATTGTATTCTATTTCACAGAGGAGCTGGTGCTTCTGGGAACTTCAAGTGCAGTCAGGCAGTTTAAGAGTACTTACCGTTTTTCTCTCAGCCCAATAAAAAATGCTACACATTTTTGTTCTTGTTTGACTTGCGACCTACACTTTCAGAGTTCCATGTTGAGAATACTCTTGGTCTCATTTCATCTCCTTCCACGAAGCATTAGCATCTGTTCTTGTTCCTAAAGGGATGATGAGTGTTGAAAGAACTTGTCTTGAGGTACTTCATGCGTTATCTAATCTGCAAAGTTGCGTTGTGAGGGGAGAACACTTTGGTCAGTAATGAATGGGAAGAAATCTTGCCAGTGCTGGTGTGTGTGAGTGCAGAATTGCACCATTCAAAGGGCAGACAGAGTGAAAGGGGGAAAAGGAGAGGAGGGGAGGAAAAGACAAGATGAACAGAAGACAGGTGGGGCAGGACAGAGCAGTGCACAGGAGAGATGAGGGAGAGAGAAAGAGAAGGGGGGAGGGAGAGAGAGTCAGAGTGTTTGAATTAAATAATTAATGTCAACAGTTCCGCACAAAATGAACTATGGCAGAGTGACGACATCAAATACAAAAACTCTGGAGCCATATATAGAGATACACAGTATATTGCTCTGCAAAAAAGTATTGGAAGCAACACAGACAAACTTCCCTTGGAACACAGATCTCCTAGACACAGTCAGTATTACAATAGGCTCTAGTACACCATTGATTTACCTTCCATGCCAACCTTGCAAAATGTGATATGTTAGCACTACAGCACTGACCTCAAACTGAGGTCTACTGTCCCATCCTCCCACCCCCTCTCCGCTCTCTGTTCTCCTGCTAACTCTGCAGCTATTATTTGTTTCCTTTCAAGCTAGAATCCTTAGTTGCTACACCAATTTTTGGATTTATAAATGAATTATGTACTGTATACCCATTGATTCTTCAAGAATATAACTTATACATGCCTCATGAGCTTAGTTCAACTGTCATACCCCATCAGAACCTACAATAAGCTTTTTTACTCCAATGTTTGTAAATAACTAACGCTGTATAGCCTCAAACATGGTTGAAACTATCATTTTTATACCATGGTTAAGCAATCCTTGCATCCATAGCTCCGTCTATGAATTTGAGAGTGGTTACACTTCTCCAAGACCATCCTTCAATTTTTACCTAAACCAAGGCAGGGTGGTAGCTTTGTTATTGTTTCAACTGCAGATTCTAGGTTTAAAGCACCTTCAGCTCTTCCAGGAAGCTAGAGAGATGGTTTTACACTGCAAATACAGTAGGTATGATGTACAGCTCAATTATCCTCCCCTCTCCCATTCTTTAGGCTTGTCGCCTAAAACCCTGACAAACTTTTACAGATTCGCAATTGAGAGCATCCTGTCAGGCTGTATCACCGCCTGGTACGGCAACTGCACCGTCCTCAACCGCAAGGCTCTCCAGAGGGTGGTGCAGTCTGCACAACGCTTTACCGGGGGCAAACTACCTGCCCTCCAGGACACCTAAAGCACCCGATGTCACAGGAAGGCCATAAAGATCATCAAGGACAACAACCACCCGAGCCACTGCCTGTTCACCCTGCTACCATCCAGAAGGCGAGGTCAGTACAGGTGCATCAAAGCTGGGACCGAGAGACTGAAAAACAGCTTCTATCTCAAGGCCATCAGACTGCTAAACAGCAATCACTAACTCAGAGAGGCTGCTGCCTACATAGAAACTCAAATCATTGGCCACTTCAATAAACGATCACTAGTCACTTTAAACAATGCCACTTTAATAATGTTTACATATCTTACATTACTCATCTCATATGTTTATCCTGTATCTTATACCATCTATTGCATCTTGCCTATGCCACTTTGCGATCGCTCATCCATATATTCATATGTACATATTCTTATAGTTGTAAATGAGAATTTGTTCTCAACTAGCCTACCTGGTTAAATAAAGGTGAAATAAATAAAAAATTCCATCCCTTTAGATTTGTGTGTATAAGGTAGTTGTTGGGGAATTGTTAGATTACTTGTTAGAATTTCGCTACACTCACATTAACATCTGCTAACCATGTGTATGTGACCAATAAAATGTGATTTGATTTGATTATCACCACTACCTCCCAACTCTCTCTCCAGTCCTCCTCCTCCTCGCTTGGTCCTTCTAATTGCCTGAAAACCAGCCATGTTAAAAGCACTCCAGAAATTCCCAGTGCATGATTGGTCTCCATTTGTGCTGTGTTTTTATGTTCTGAAAAAAATAACATCTAACATATACACACACACACAGACGGGTGGGAAATTCTCTCACTCTCTATTTACTTGAGTAGGGATCAGAGGGGCGCTGGCAGGATGTGTTTGTACATTCAGAGACCGAGCTGCCACCTCATGCCACAATGCTGTTGTTCTGTACTGTTCACTGGAAGCTAATGGGGAACTACAAAATGACATCTCAGTCCTAAGACCCCCCACATGAATGAACTGTAATTCTACACTCTCATTTGCATGTGTGCTTGAATTAAGCACATTTATTCATTCCTATTTGAAAGAACAATCTGTTGGGGTAGAATTCGTGTTTTTCATGCCTCCATCCAGCCCTGATCATTCATTTTTATTTCTTGTCCTGCTATATGCAAGTAGCGAGCTGATATGAGAGGTATGTTTAATTTTGTGTTGCTGGCTATACACACTTAAGCTACAGAGCATTTACCTTGCACACTCAGGACTGGAGACACCACTGTCTTCAGTTATGCTCTTGTTTTCATCTCTTTGCAGCAATATTAATCAGCCTGTACCGGTCCCAGCCTTTCTGAGTAGCACTTCCCCATGCCTCTCTCCCTCTCTGTTTCATACACTTCACTGCCACTGGACCCAGACAGTCTGCTTAGTGCAGTGCACACAAACACTCCACTGATATGTTTTTTACTCTTCCATCCATTTTCCCCTTTCCTTCTCCTCACCATTCCCCCCTCCCCATCCTTTATTCAACTTCCCCTCCCCTGCATCTCAATTCTCATGAGAGCACATTCAGAGACTCCATTCCTCTCCATTCTCTCACAGAAATCATAAAAAATTCATACCGAGTGCTGCTGTGTAATCCTATGATGAAGGATGGTTGCCAAAAAAGTAGTTACCGCTTTTAACGATGTCGAACAGAAATACAGTGGCGTGTTGGTGTGTACATCACATTTACAGGCCTAATAGATGTGGAGAAACAGCCCTGTCCTGTATCTAGGGGCTGGGGAGGAGATGAAGAGGAGCTGATGGTAGGACTCAGAGCCCCTGGGGATTCACTGGTGATCCTCCACACCTTTCTGCCTATCATAAACTCACTCACAACGCCCGCAAGGTAAGCTGCTGCATCTGAGCACGGATCCAGCAGTGAGAGACTCATGCAAATCTCCCTGGATTGTGGTAGATGGCAGGGGGGAGATTTATTCTTTCATAAATCATAAAAAACATATATCTGAAGCCTATTGTGTGTGTGTGTGCACGCGTGTGTGTATTATACCGAATTGAGTGACACATATTTTGGCTTGTGGAGATAGAGGTACTAGTTGCTATTAGACGGAGATTAGACGTTTAGAATACCACATGCAGGGAAGCATTTCAAGAGTTGGAAACGGTCCTGATGATCTCATGTAGCAATCAACTCACTTTACTACTGTAGCGGCCCAATTATTTCCAATTTTAGACAAGTTTAATTTGGCGATTCTGAATACAGTGGCACACAATCTAAACAACTCTCCCTATTCACATGGATCTGAGAATCTACTTCTGTATGTTACAAGCAAACTACTGACTCAGAAACTATAGGCAGGCAGTCGCACAAACACACACAGAATTTTTTAAGCATTTTAGAAATAAGGGAATTATTTCAGAAAATCCCTTGATCCCTCTTCAGAATGTTTCTGTGTCTCTGTGCATCTGCTTACTAACAAGCTGTTTGGAACATGGGATTAATGCACTCATCTAATTGGGTGGTACATTCAGGTCTGTCGGAAGACACACTTCATACCAGGCGGATTACTATTTCTTAGTAAAAGGCATGACGTTCATCAACCTTGTTTATCAAGTTTTTTTTAATTTTTTTTATTTTTATTTCACCTTTATTTAACCAGGTAGGCTAGTTGAGAACAAGTTCTCATTTGCAACTGCGACCTGGCCAAGATAAAGCATAGCAGTGTGAACAGACAACAACACAGAGTTACACATGGAGTAAATAATAAACAAGTCAATAACATGGTAGGAAAAAGAGAATCTATATACAATGTGTGCAAAAGGCATGAGGTAGGCAATAAATCGAATAATTACAATTTAGCAGATTAACACTGGAGTGATAAATCATCAGATGATCATGTGCAAGAAGAGATACTGGTGTGCAAAAGAGCAGAAAAGTAAATAAATAAAAGCAGTATGGGGGTGAGGTATGTAAATTGGGTGGGTAGTTTACAGATGGACTATGTACAGCTGCAGCGATCGGTTAGCTGCTCGGATAGCAGATTTTTAAAGTTGTTGAGGGAGATAAAGGTCTCCAACTTCAGAGATTTTTGCAATTCGTTCCAGTCGCAGGCAGCAGAGAACTGGAAGGAAAGGCGTCCAAATGAGGTTTTGGCTTTAGGGATGATCAGTGAGATACACCTGCTGGAGCGCGTGCTACGGGTGGGTGTAGCCATCGTGACCAGTGAACTGAGATAAGGCGGCACTTTACCTAGCATAGCCTTGTAGATGACCTGGAGCCAGTGGGTCTGACGACGAACATGTAGCGAGGGCCAGCCGACTAGGGCATACAGGTCGCAGTGGTGGGTCGTATAAGGTGCTTTAGTAACAAAACGGATGGCACTGTGATAAACTGCATCCAGTTTGCTAAGTAGAGTATTGGAAGCTATTTTGTAGATGACATCGCCGAAGTCGAGGATCGGTAGGATAGTCAGTTTTACTAGGGTAAGTTTGGCGGCGTGAGTGAAGGAGGCTTTGTTCCGGAATAGAAAGCCGACTCTAGATTTGATTTTGGATTGGAGATGTTTGATATGAGTCTGGAAGGAGAGTTTGCAGTCTAGCCAGACACCTAGGTACTTATAGATGTCCACATATTCTAGGTCGGAACCGTCCAGGGTGGTGATGCTAGTCGGGCGTGCGGGTGCAGGCAGCGAACGGTTGAAAAGCATGCATTTGGTTTTACTAGCATTTAAGAGCAGTTGGAGGCCACGGAAGGAGTGTTGTATGACATTGAAGCTCATTTGGAGGTTAGATAGCACAGTGTCCAGGGAAGGGCCGGAAGTATACAGAATGGTGTCGTCTGCGTAGAGGTGGATCAGGGAATCGCCCGCAGCAAGAGCAACATCCTTGATGTATACAGAGAAAAGAGTCGGCCCGAGAATTGAACCCTGTGGTACCCCCATAGACACTGCCAGAGGACCGGACAACATGCCCTCCGATTTGACACACTGAACTCTGTCTGCAAAGTAGTTGGTGAACCAGGCAAGGCAGTCATTAGAAAAACCGAGGCTATTGAGTCTGCCGATAAGAATATGGTGATTGACAGAGTCGAAAGCCTTGGCCAGGTCGATGAAGACGGCTGCACAGTAATGTCTTTTATCGACGGCGGTTATGATATCGTTTAGTACCTTGAGCGTGGCTGAGGTGCACCCGTGACCGGCTCGGAAACCGGATTGCACAGCGGAGAAGGTACGGTGGGATTCGAGATGGTCAGTGATCTGTTTGTTGACTTGGCTTTCGAAGACCTTAGCTAGGCAGGGCAGGATGGATATAGGTCTGTAACAGTTTGGGTCCAGGGTGTCTCCCCCTTTGAAGAGGGGAATGACAGCGGCAGCTTTCCAATCCTTGGGGATCTCAGATGATACGAAGGAGAGGTTGAACAGGCTGGTAATAGGGGGTGCGACAATGGCGGCGGACAGTTTCAGAAATAGGGGGTCCAGATTGTCAAGCAAAGCTGATTTGTATGGGTCCAGGTTTTCCAGCTCTTTCAGAACATCTGCTATCTGGATATGGGTAAAGGAGAAGCTGGGGACGCTTGGGCGAAGTTGACAACAGTGTGGGCAAAAAGATGGGATCTAAACACTGTTACTAACATTACTGAATACGTTAACATTTGGAAATGAAGAGCAAACGTCCAATGGCAGCTAAGGGAATGGTTCATACCAAGAGTCCAGATGGTTGTATGAAATAGAACAGGAGTTAAACCCAGGAGTCATCTAATAATGGACATTACCACCTGGACTGCTACAGTTTGGTTGATGTGAAAGGTCATTCTCAGATAGTATGTCCTTCCGATATAAAAAAAACAAACAATAATAATAATAATTTAACCTTTATTTAACTAGGCACGTATACCCTACAGTCCTTGGTTCTTACTAGGAAAAACGCTGTACTGGTGTTGCTACTGGTGTTAAATGAATGCCTCTCTCAGGACCTCATAGGGACTCTCTCTGATTAGATTTAAATTTTTCTCACATCCATCCTTTCCTACCCTCTCAGTCTTCTCAATAGACTCCTGACGTGACCAGTGAGAGAGAGCAGTAAAGGCCTCTGCGGTCTCGTTTAATGCCAGCCGCGTCCTAGTCACTTCAGAGAGACCCAGTTAAGTGTAAATGCCAATGACTAGTGATTACCAGGGAAAGAGCTGCTATTTATTCTTGTCAATGCCCCTCAAATGATTAATCTCGCAATCAATGACATACTAGTGGCAAATTATGCAAACATTTCTCCCCTTGAGTTTCTGCCCTCCTCCCATTTCTGATTCTTTCAGATCCCCTTAGCTGATTACAAGTCCAAGTAATATATGTGATTTAACATCACCCCACTGTCACATACTACAAACTCTTCAGACCTGTTTGTAAAACAGACAGATTGAGTGCAGCTCAAACAAAACATGATGCCATTCAATTGAGCCATTGGTCTGAAAGCCAATAGGACACAAAGGAATTCACATAAACCCCGACAACCTCTCCAGTTTGTTACCTTGCATTTGGGTACACAGTTAAATGTATTTGAAGAGGGGCTTTGGTGAGGCCCAAGTCCTCCTCATGATTTGGCTAAGGACATGGATAGCTGTTAAGCAACTCCAGCTCTCTAAGGAAACAGGCAGGCTGGCAACATGCTGTACTGTTACTGCACTTCATCCATGAGTGCCTCCTCAGAAAATGGCATCCATGGCAAAAGATACAGACCATAATATAACACGTCTTATATTTATAACAATTCATACTCATAACAATTTTACAACGTAATTACGCAGATGAAAACACCCATAGGGCTACATTTCATTCAAACAAATGAGACAGTAGAAGAGATCATCAGGAGGCTTGGTTTTGCCTTACTTTACCCAATTATAATACTTTGAATGAAGTAATGAAACTAGAATGGCCAGATATGAAAACAGAAAAGGTGGGTGTTTTATAAAGCCTTTAGGTCACAGTGAGTTTTATTAAAAAGCCTTGGCTGATATCAGAGGTACTTATAGATTAAGAATAGCAATTTTAACCTCACCCGCAAGCCAGACAGGAACTGAATTGAAGCCACAGAAGGGCTTAAGGAGAGGATGGGGGAGGCAGCCGCAGTGCTGCACTTAAAGACTCCAGGCTAAGCACAAAGTCAACAGAAAACCCACTGCTAGCACAGCTTCTCAGGAGATACAGATTTAGGAGAGTATTTTCAGAAATATCTTCAAAGACTTGAAAGCTAGTCGCTGCTTTAACTCACAGAGGCTGTTTGATGTAGATTAGTCATGTTTGGGACGGTCCAGTTTGAGGAAAATACAAAACAGCATTTAAATTTGTCATTTTCGGACTTTTGAGTTAACATTGCAAGAAAACGTAATAAATGTTTAATCCCATAGTAATATAATGCAGTGCTCAATTGGGTGACTTAAAACAATTCTGCTGTAGTTCAAAATTAAAAGATTGATATCTACAGCATTTGGTGGATCCAACAGGGAATTAATCATACCTCCATCCCTGTGTGTATCTGCATAGTGTCTGTGCATGCACCTTTGTGTGTCTCTGTCTGTGCGTATACCTGTGTGTGTGTGTGTGTGTGTGTGTGTGTGTGTGTGTGTGTGTGTACCCGTGCTGTGCGTATACCTGTGTGTGTGTACTGCAATATGTGTCCATCTATCTTGCTCAGCCTCATTCAGGGATAAACAAGTTGATTATCCTGTTAGTGACACACAGGGATGGTGCAAACTGTGGTAGAAATGCGTTAATAAAGCTACACAAACACAGCTCTTATCTGCAATCACCAGTGTAGTTGGGGCTGGGGCCACGCTGCAGGGTGGGGACTCAGGTCCGCTCTGTTATCTGACATCCTGGCTGCGCTCCTTATTCTAACTGCATCAAATCCATTTCCCACAGTCATATGTACTGAGTGTACAAAACATTTAGGAACACCTGCTCTTTTCATTATATAGACTGACCAGGTGAAAGCTATGATCCCTTATTGATGTCACCTGTTAAATCCACTTCAATCAGTGTAGATGAAGGGGAGGAGACGGGTTAACAAACAGTTTTAAACCTTGAGAATTGAGACATGGATTGTGTATGTGTGCCATTCAGAGGGTGAATGGGCAAGACACAAGATTGAAGTGCCTTTGATGGGGTATGGTAGTTGGTGCCAGGCGCACCGGTTGGAGTGTCAAGAACTGCAGCACTGCTGGGTTTTACACTCAACAGGTTCCCGTGTGTATCAAGAATGGTCCACCACCCAAAGGACATTCAGCCAAATTGACACAACTGTGAGAAGCATTGGAGTCAACATGGGCCAGCATCCCTGTGGAATGCTTGACACCTTGTAGAATCCATGCACCGACAAATTAAGGCTGTTCTGAGGGCAAAATAGGGTGCAACTCAATATTAGGAAGGTGTTCCTAATGTTTTGTACACTCAGTAAGGTATCCATTTGGTAAGGTGTGGAGCAAGATTACCATAGCAGCACTGCGTAGGATACTCAGGGTCTCAGGAGTCATTTAATGTGAGAAACACACCACTCATTAACTATAATGCCTGCTATTGATGTCCTAGCTGCTCCTATATTCCAACCACACGGCTGGAGTTATTATATGGCTGTTAAAAGCACTACTCTACAGGCCATGGAGTCTTACATGAAGGCCGTTACAGCCATGCTCAACAGGCGGACTGCGGACACTTTTGTCTTTTTTTTGGAACCCAGTTGAGCTTCGACCCCTGGTATATGAACACACATAAGGAATTGCAAAATGTGTAGAATTGCAGAAAATTTGCTTTAATACTGCAATTTCTCTCTGCCAACATGAGGGGTGTGAACAGTTTGAGGTTGCATGGGTTGCGAGGTGGGGGCTTGTTACTATGCTGATAATGTCACGTTCCTGACCTATTTCTGTTAGTTTGTTGTATGTGTTAGTTGGTCAGGACGTGAGTTTGGGTGGGCATTCTATGTTTTCTGTTTCTATGTTGGTTTAAGGGTTGCCTGGTATGGCTCTTAATTAGAGGCAGGTGTTTGGCGCTCTAATTGAGAGTCATATTTAGGTAGGTTGTTTCACAGTGTTCGTTGTGGGTGGTTGTCTCCTGTGTCAGTGTTTGTCGCACCATACGGGACTGTTCGGTTTGTTTTTGTACATCATCATTTTGTGTAGTCTATTTTCCCTGTTCGTGCGTTCTTCGTGTTTAATGTAAGTTCGTCGTCCAGGTCTGTCTACTCCGTTTGTTGTTTTGTTAGTTATAGTGAAGTTCGTGTTTTCGTCTTGTCTTTAAATAAATGATGTGTTCACAACCCGCTGCGCCTTGGTTCCATCACTACTCCTCCTTTTCGGTTGAAGAGGAGGAGGACCACCATTACAGAACCACTTACCAATCCAGAATCAAGCAGCGGTGTAATCGGAGGAAGGAACAGCGCAAGAAGGAGGAATGGACTTAGGACGATGTTTTAGACGGTAAAGGTTGCTACACATGGGAGGAGATCCTGGCTGGAAGGGATCGCCTCCTATGGGAACAGCTGGAGGCACTGAGGAGAGCAGAGGCAACCGGAGAAGGCAACCTGCGTTATGAGGGGACGCGTCTAGCACGGAAGCCCGAAAAGCCCGTGAGTACCACCCAAAAATTTCTTTTCGGTTGAAGAGGAGGAGGACCACCGTTACAGATAAATGACTATCCATTCGGATCTTTGCCACTTAGGACATTTGTGTGACCAGACCTTCTCAAATAGTACTTGAGTACCCGTGCCATAGAGCTTCGTGGAGCACAAAGAGCATCAAATAAAAATATATTTGATAAAAAGTACTCTGAGCCTTTCTGGAACCCCCCCACACACATAATATACCCTCTTACAGGCAGGATCCTGATTCAAAGGACATACAGGAGAGATACCGAGTTAGTTAGTAATGTATGGTTTCACGGTCTTCACCTCTATACCAGGGTTAAACTCCATGATTCCTGATGGGGGCTGTTGGCTAGAGTGAGTGGCAGGGCGTCTAATTGAAACTGTCCATATCTTTTCCTCATTCCCTCTGAATACCCAGGGAAACATCCCGAATGTCTATCCCTTCAATTAGTCTCCATTTCCATCCGTCACTTACGGCCTCTAAAATATATATAAGATGAGTGGAGGAGAAGATGAGTAAAGGAGAAGATGAGTGGAGAAGAGAAGATGAGTGGAGAAGAGAAGATGAGTGGAGAAGAGAAGATGAGTGGAGAAGAGAAGATGAGTGGAGAAGAGAAGATGAGTGGAGAAGAGAAGATGAGTGGAGAAGAGTGGAGAAGAGAAGATGAGTGGAGAAGAGTGGAGGAGAAGATGAGTAGAGGAGAAGATGAGTAAAGGAGAAGATGAGTAGAGGAGAAGATGAGTAGTGGAGGAGGGAAAAAGGATGAATGATTCGGGACCATTAGTAACGCGTGGTGGAAGGGGCGCTGGATGAGCAGATGAAGGGTGATGATAACACATTCATTAACGGGACGTAAAACCACGTGTTAAATATGAGGGAAATACATTATTATTTCAGATCTACCAGAGTGAGTGTAGGCAGCTTGGGTAAAAAGCAGAGAGACTGTCACACATGAATGGCACCTCCTCTCTCTCAGACAGAGATAATGCTATTAGCTGATTAATTAGACTCCCGTGGATCATGTTTATGAAGAGGTTGGATGCAAACTCGACAGCAGTGTTTTTTTTATGTTCCTCGCAGACGGCTGGGTAATTGCATAGAGTGGTAATACGCTTGTCAATATGATCCCTAACATGAAAGGAAACAGGGAGAGTGATATATACCCCACAACACACACAGCCCAACAGCACTCAACGGGGGTTTGAGGGTGATGTTGATGAGTCAAGTGCCTAGATAGATTTACAACCGTCACAACCCACTGAGCTCAGACGTCATCTCAACATCTATTGAAACAACGTTGATTCAACCAGTGTGTGCCGAGTGGTAAAGGTCTTTCTCCTTCCCTCTGTCTTGATTGCATGTTAAACATGGGTAAGATGGTAAGGACTGTGGAAACGGCAACCTCTTAGCCGCTTAGCTGCATTTCAAAGGAGTGGGACAATGTCTTTGGTTTTAATTGCTGAGAAACTTCATCTCATGTGCTGCACTGCAGACCATATCCACTCTAGTACTGCTGGGGCCCTTTTCTTCTCCCAGCAATCAGGCTCGGCTGCAGTGAAGCAGTTAGCTCCCCAGTATTTTATATAATCTAGCCCTAATGAGGCTCAGAGGGAGAGTTCTCTCTCTCTCCTCTCCTGTCCATGGTGTGGCCTGACAGACTCCGTGTACTACAGCAGAGCAGAGATCATTGTATAGTATTGGTCCGACTGAAACAGAAAGGGTGGGTTACGAGGGGAAGCCCAGATAAACTGGCTGTCCAGGGCACTGACAAACTAGTCCAACTGAATCCTCCTAGGAGACCTGCAGAGAGAGTTGGCTGAGCTGAAAACAATGCTCCACACAAATGGCCATTTACAGTTTACAGCACGGATGTGTCTCTTAGACAGTTCTGATTGATTGGGAAATACAATGCAACCTCGAGCTAACAGAAAACTAGCAGCCAAAATGGAAATCAAACCGTCACTCAGAAAGCGAAACCATCTGGATTATCAGCTTTATGAAAATGTGTTATGGTTCACATCACCATATTATATAATGCAATACATCTCCCCTTTCCACTGTGGCAGCAGCAAATATTTTTTCACCCACAATTACTGTAGTACTCAGATAATCTTAAGTGCACAACACCTGAGGACCTTTTTATGACCTTCGACTTTCCAAAGAACACAGTTCAAATAGACCAGCTACCAATCACCTACGCAGACTTCATAACGATATTAATACCAACTCGAGTGCAATAACCTGGAGCTCGACAACCATGGCCAACTGCTATCAATATTTGTATTCTAAATAAAAGGGAAGGAGAACTCATTTTGGATAAGGGCAGTAAATTTCAAATGTTCACCTTCACGCAGGGAGTCAGAATTAACAGCATGATGAAAATCATCTTCATTTGTTTTCCACTCCCACAGAAACTCAATAATTCTCTCATAATGCGGAATGTGTTACAACAGGCTTTAGTAAAGAAATAGTAAATATACAGTATATATCTCTCTCATTGAGACACTGTAAGGGAATATAGTCAGGCAAAGTGAAAGGATACATATTTGATTGACAGTCACAGAGGAGAGACAGTAGACCATTACAATTTGCTCATTTAGTCGATGCCTCAGAAGATAGAGGGTTAGTGGTAAATGAATGAAAGCAGGTGCTTCACTTCAATGCATTGAAAACAGTTAACCCCTCGAGGCGAAAGAAAACGCCTAACTCCAGATTGTGATAATGAAAAACAAAACTCTTCAAAGTGAGGAAAAACAACCAATTAAGTTGACATAAAACTTGTGCAGAGTATCTGAACCTGAAATCAACTAATAAAGTATAACCTTTCAAGTATCCTCATTTCAGTATAACCATTCAGATGAGGGCAGACAAACATTGAAGAGGCTGTTGATTTATGTAGACGGGGTCTGCTCCAATCACTTCACTTCTCAACGTTTCACAAGCGTAATGAAAGTTGCATTCACAGGCTGATTTTATATTCCAGAGGAGAGTCTGGAGTTGGCGGCCATGCGGCTCGCCAATATTGCCGTTTCTCTTTGCCAGACACCATTAAATGAAAACTCCACCCAAAAACAATCTTTTGGTATTTGTTTCATTAGTCCCTCCCCTTTTCATTAGTCTTCGGCTGTCCCCATATGAGAACACTTTTTGGTTCCAGGTAGATCCCTTATAGATTACAGGTAGAACTCTTCTGTGTTCCATGTAGAACCCTCTGTGTAAAGGGTTCTACCTGGAACCAAAAAGAGTTGTTCAAATGGTTCTCCTATGGGGACAGCCGAAGAACCCTTTTAGGTTCTAGATAGCACATTTTTTTCTAAGAGTGTAGTCCCAAAATGTTTTGCTTGTCAGCAATCAAGTTTTCAAGATATGTAACTTTCAAAATACAGAAATCATGCCCATATTTAATAGTTACATATCTTGAAAACTTGATTGCTGACAAACAAAACATTTTGAGACTATGTCAACAATGGACTAATGAAACCAATACCAAAATATAGTTTTGTGTGGAATTTTCCTTTAAGAGGAGGATGGTGGGGAGAGAATTAACCCTGTTTCTCAGTCTTGTCCCCTCTTGGCTTCCTGCTACTCCACCAACGTGTGAATTACAGAGCACTCAAAGAAGAGGAGGAGGAAGAAGAGGGGTCAGAGGGAGAAAGAGTACAAACTTAAGACAAACACATTGGCTACAAAAGTCAAGCCACCAACTTTAAACTTTCTTCACAAATCTAAAATGAAATCTTACTTTCTTGATAGTCTACATAATTTTAAATGCTGACACACTGCCCTAAGACTGATGGACAGGGAACAGAAAGTGAGGAAATTACCTTCAGCCTATTCTTGGAAAGCAATACAGTAGATAGATGGGAAAATCTCATTGTCTTCCTGACTTCCTCCTCAATAGATTTTTTAATCAAATAGAAGCACAATCACTTCTCTCCTCCTCTTGGAGACAAGGGCCATCTGCTGTGGAGGAAGCCAGTGTCCAGAACCATTTTAAAGATTTCAACAGCAGCAGCAGCTGCCACTGCTCTCCATACAGTAGATGCCAGAAGCAGTAGGCTAGTTAAGCAGGTTTTGTCTGGAATCCAAGAGAAAACGGTCGGTCCGGCCAAATGGTCCTGATGAAATTTGAAGACTGTCAAACATCAAATGATTCAACAACAATTCTAGGGCCCCTTTCATGCCGTTCCACGTTCTACCCCGCCGCCATGTCACATTCCTACAGTGAATCGGCTGTGGCAATATGCTTGTCTGTGTAAGGGCTGTTGTCCTCCTCCTCCTCAGATGAGGAGAGGAGAGAAGGATCAGTGGACCAATACGCAGCAGTAGGGAAATAAGCCATCTCTTTATTTAAATACGACGGCAACACGAAAACAAACACTTACAAAATTACAAAACAAGAAAACGACGTAGACGAAACCTGAACATGAACTCACATAACTACACGTAGAACTCACGGACAGGAACAGACTACATCAAAACGAACGAACAGCCAAACAATCCCGTATGGTACAGACATGGACGAAACAGGAGACAATCACCCACAAACAAACAGTGAGAACACCCTACCTAAATATGACTCTCAATTAGAGGAAAACGCAAAACACCTGCCTCTAATTAAGAGCCATACCAGGCAACCCAAAACCAACATAGAAACAGAAAACATAGACTGCCCACCCACAACTCACGCCCTGACCATATACACATACAAAAACAACATAAAACAGGTCAGGAACGTTACAGAACCCCCCCCTCAAGGTGCGAACGCCGGGCGCACCAGCACAAAGTCCAGGGGAGGGTCTGGGTGGGCAGTTGACCACGGTGGTGGCTCAGGCTCTGGACGCTGTCCCCACACCACCATAGTCACTCCCCGCTTCTGTCTTCCCCTCCCAATGACCACCCTCAAACTAACATCCCCTAAATGAACAGCCAACACCGGGATAAGGGGCAGCACCGGGACAAGGGGTAGCACCGAGACAAGGGGCAGCACCGGGATAAGGGGCAGCACCGGGATAAGGGGCAGCACCGGGATAAGGGGCAGCGCCGGGATAAGGGGCAGCACCGGGACAAGGGGCAGCACCGGGATAAGGGGCGGCAGGTCCCGGCTGAGAGACTCTGGCAGATCCCGGCTGAGGGACTCTGGCAGGTCCCGGCTGAGGGACTCTGGCAGGTCCCGGCTGAGGGACTCTGGCAGGTCCCGGCTGAGGGACTCTGGCAGGTCCCGGCTGAGGGACTCTGGCAGGTCCCGGCTGAGGGACTCTGGCAGGTCCCGGCTGAGGGATTCTGGCAGGTCCCGGCTGGACGGCTCTGGCAGGTCCCGGCTGGACGGCTCTGGCAGGTCCCGGCTGGACGGCTCTGGCAGGTCCCGGCTGGACGGCTCTGGCAGGTCCCGGCTGGACGGCTCTGGCAGGTCCCGGCTGGACGGCTCTGGCAGGTCCCGGCTGGGCGGCTCTGGCAGGTCCCGACTGGACGGCTCTGGCAGGTCCTGGCTGGACGGCTCTGGCAGGTCCTGGCTGGACGGCTCTGGCAGGTCATGGCAGGACGGCTCTGTAGGGAGGAGAAGGAGAGACAGCCTGGTGCGTGGTCTAGGCACTGGCTGCGCTGGAGAGGAGGAAACAGCTGGAGAGAGAACCCGGAGAGACAGCCTGGTACGGGGGGCTGCCACCGGAGGACTGGTACATGGAGGTGGCACCGGGTATACCGGACCGTGAAGGAGGACACGTGCTCTTGAGCACCGAGCCTGCCCAACCTTACCGGGTTGAATGGTGCCCGTAGCCCTGCCAATGCGGCGAGGTGGAATAGCCCGCATTGGGCTATACTGGCAAACCGGGGACACCACTCGTAAGGCTGGTGCCATGTATGCCGGCCCGAGGAGACGCACTGGTGGCCAGATGCGTTGGGCCGGCTTCATGACATCCAGCTCGATGCCCAACTTAGCCCTCCCAGTGCGGCAAGGTGGAATAGCCCGCACTGGGCTAAGCACGCGTACTGGGGACACCGTGCGCTTTACCGCATAACACGGTGTCTTACCAGTACGACGCCTTCTACCTCCACGGTAAGCACGGGGAGTTGGCTCAGGTATCCTACCCGGCTTTGCCACACTCCTCGTGTGCCCCCCCCCAAGAAATTTTTGGGTCTGACTCACGGGCTCCCAACCGCGTCGCCGCGCTGCCTCCTCATACCAGCACCTCTCAGCCTTCGCTGCTTCCAACTCCTCCTTGGGACGGCGATATTCCCCTGGCTGAGCCCAGGGTCCTCTACCGTCCAGGATCTCCTCCCAAGTCCAGGAGTCCTTGTTGCTCTGTTGAGCACTCCCTTGCCGCTTGGTCCTAGTTTGGTGGGTGATTCTGTAAGGGCTGTTGTCCTCCTCCTCCTCAGATGAGGAGAGGAGAGAAGGATCAGTGGACCAATACGCAGCAGTAGGGAAATAAGCCATCTCTTTATTTAAATACGACGGCAACACGAAAACAAAACACTTACAAAATTACAAAACAAGAAAACGACGTAGACGAAACCTGAACATGAACTCACATAACTACACGTAGAACTCACGGACAGGAACAGACTACATCAAAACGAACGAACAGCCAAACAATCCCGTATGGTACAGACATGGACGAAACAGGAGACAATCACCCACAAACAAACAGTGAGAACACCCTACCTAAATATGACTCTCAATTAGAGGAAAACGCAAAACACCTGCCTCTAATTAAGAGCCATACCAGGCAACCCAAAACCAACATAGAAACAGAAAACATAGACTGCCCACCCACAACTCACGCCCTGACCATATACACATACAAAAACAACATAAAACAGGTCAGGAACGTTACAGTCTGTTTTCATTCAGAGGTCAGCGCCCCGGGGATGATAAACAAGCAGGAATTATGTAACTGAAAAATGTGTCACTGACCTGTAATACACTATATATATTAGAGGTCGACCGATTATGCTTTTTCAACGCCGATACCGATACCGATTATTGGAGGACAAAAAACCCGATACCGATTAATCGGACGATTTATTATTTAAAAAATAAATAAATAATAATAATATATATATATACACTGCTCAAAAAAATAAAGGAAACACTTAAACAATACAATGTAACTCCAAGTCAATCACACTTCTGTGAAATCAAACTGTCCACTTAGGAAGCAACACTGATTGACAATAAATTTCACATGCTGTTGTGCAAATGGAATAGACAAAATGTGGAAATTATAGGCAATTAGCAAGACACCCCCAAAAAAGGAGTGATTCTGCAGGTGGTGACCACAGACCACTTCTCAGTTCCTATGCTTCCTGGCTGATGTTTTGGTCACTTTTGAATGCTGGCGGTGCTCTCACTCTAGTGGTAGCATGAGACGGAGTCTACAACCCACACAAGTGGCTCAGGTAGTGCAGTTCATCCAGGATGGCACATCAATGCGAGCTGTGGCAAAAAGGTTTGCTGTGTCTGTCAGCGTAGTGTCCAGAGCATGGAGGCGCTACCAGGAGACAGGCCAGTACATCAGGAGACGTGGAGGAGGCCGTAGGAGGGCAACAACCCAGCAGCAGGACCGCTACCTCCGCCTTTGTGCAAGGAGGTGCACTGCCAGAGCCCTGCAAAATGACCTCCAGCAGGCCACAAATGTGCATGTGTCAGCATATGGTCTCACAAGGGGTCTGAGGATCTCATCTCGGTACCTATTGGCAGTCAGGCTACCTCTGGCGAGCACATGGAGGGCTGTGCGGCCCCACAAAGAAATGCCACCCCACGCCATGACTGACCCATCGCCAAACCGGTCATGCTGGAGGATGTTGCAGGCAGCAGAACGTTCTCCACGGCGTCTCCAGACTCTGTCACGTCTGTCACATGTGCTCATGTGCTCAGTGTGAACCTGCTTTCATCTGTGAAGAGCACAGGGCGCCAGTGGCGAATTTGCCAATCTTGGTGTTCTCTGGCAAATGCCAAATGTCCTGCACGGTGTTGGGCTGTAAGCACAACCCCCACCTGTGGACGTCGGGCCCTCATACCACCCTCATGGAGTCTGTTTCTGACCGTTTGAGCAGACACATGCACATTTGTGGCCTGCTGGAGGTCATTTTGCAGGGCTCTGGCAGTGCTCCTCCTTGCACAAAGGCGGAGGTAGCGGTCCTGCTGCTGGGTTGTTGCCCTCCTACGGCCTCCTCCACGTCTCCTGATGTACTGGCCTGTCTCCTGGTAGCGCCTCCATGCTCTGGACACTACGCTGACAGACACAGCAAAGCTTTTTGCCACAGTTCGCATTGATGTGCCATCCTGGATGAGCTGCACTACCTGAGCCACTTGTGTGGGTTGTAGACTCCGTCTCATGCTACCACTAGAGTGAAAGCACCGCCATCATTCAAAAGTGACCAAAACATCAGCCAGGAAGCATAGGAACTGAGAAGAGGTCTGTGGTCACCACCTGCAGAACCACTCCTTTATTGGGGGTGTTTTGCTAATTGCCTATAATTTCCACCTGTTGTCTATTCCATTTGCACAACAGCATGTGAAATGTATTATACACCTCTAATATATATACACACACAAAAGTCTGTGGACACCCCTTCAAATTAGTAGATTCGGGTATGACAGGTGTATAAAATCGAGCACATAGCCATGCAATCTCCAAAGATATATATTGGTAGTAGAATGGCCTTACTGATGAGCTCAGTGACTTTCAACGTGGCACCGTCATAAGATGCCACCTTTCCAACAAGTCAGTTCGTCAGATTTCTGCCCTACTAGAGCTGCCCCGGTCAACTGTAAATGCTGTTCTTGTGAAGTGCAAACGTCTAGGTGCAACGTCGTCTCAACTGCGAAGTGGTAGGCCACACAAGCTCACCGGAAGGGGACCGCTGAGTGCTGAAGCTCGTAAAAATTGTCTGTCCTCGGTTGCAACACTCACTATCGAGTTTCAAACTGCCTCTGGAAGCTACCTGCCCCAATGCATAGTGCCAACTGTAAAATTTGGTGGAGGAGGAATAATGGTCCAGGGCTGTTTTTCATGGTTCGGGCTAGGCCCCTTAATTCCAGTGAAGGGAAATCTTAACGCTACAGCATACAATGAAATTCTATACGATTCTGTGCTTCCAATTTTGTGGCATGACAATGCCCAGAGCGAGGTCCATACAGAAATGGTTTGTGATGATCGGTGAGGAAGAACTTCACTGGCCTGCACAGAGCCCTGACCTCAACCCCATCGAACACCTTTATGATGAATTGGAACGCCGACTGCGAGCCAAGCCTAATCGCCCAACATCAGTACCTGACCTCACTAATGCTCTTGTGGATATATGGAATCATGTCCTGCAGCAATGTTTCAACATCTAGTGGAAAGCCTGCCCAGAAGAGTTGAGGCTTTATAGCAGCAAAGGCCTTCCATCACCCAGTTATCAATAATCAAATACAATAATTCAAATGGCATTATCAAAATGCATTATTACTGCTACAGGAAGAACACTCACATCATTGTTGTTCAACAAAGTAGAATTGTAAGAATAATGACTTGAGTACTATAAATACTGGATAATTGGGGCATTAGCCTAGATAACCAACACAATGGGGCTGTCACCAAAGGGCTGAGACACACCAATAGTGTTCGCTGGCCGAGAGTACTTAGCACCTCGGAACGTAATTTGAGCACCAATTTTTATTCGTAGAATCGTGTGAAAAATGTCAGCACTCAGACGTCTACAGCACACTGAACGATTGGCAGACGAATGCTAGATCCATATTCGGTGCGATGTGATTGGCCTTGGAGAGAAGGATCCAAAGGTGAGAAGCCGATTTTAAAAAACAGGTCAAATTATGACGTCAGTGATCTTCAGGTTGAAGTTCTAGAAAGATGCCAGAGATTCCTAAATTATTTTCCAAGACGGAACTCGTTTTTTGGGGGGGGGGGGGGCGGGGGGAATTCACAATTGTCTTGAACGCACTGAAGTCCGAAGTCAGAGATGTCCGAGTTCCACGTTGTTTAGAATCAAGGGCGGACTTTAACAATAATTCAGGCCGGGAATTCAACTCCATCCCAGGCCACGCAAACCACTAGACTGCTACTTTTGTAGGTGTTACGCACGCCTCTGAGAAGAGGGAACGCAACTCCCTGCTACAACTCAACTCTCTGAAGTGCAAGAGGTATGGACTGTAGGTGCGAGTAAGGATGACACAAAAGCAGAATTTACCGTTTACTAGAATTTATTTTCTTACACGGTAAAATGGGGAAAAAGGGCTGGACGGAACCAAAGCAAAGAAAGTAAATATCAAAGTTCCCCCTCTCCTATCTAACCTGCCTACCCACTTAACTTACCTAACTTAGCACCACTTGGTGCCCTAACCAAAATACAGGGGGTGGTCCGCCCAGGTCTTACCTAGTGTGCCTAGACAGTAAATATACTACGGGTATATTTATGCCCGCGGGCCTCTTGCCTAAGCACTCCCAAAGTGCCTTCTCCTTCCCCCCTGGGAACAAACGAAACAGAGTAATTATTAACGATTTCACAAACACAGGACATAGAAAAACTGCTACCAACAACAACAGAACTGCTACCAACAACAACAGTACATACCACACTTTCTGATACACAACCAACACTATATCACAATCTAATTTCTCTCTCAATCGCCAAATATCTCCTCTCCTCTCCTCTTGGGGCAGAACACTGGCTTTTATCTTCAGGTGGCAATGGTGATTAGTGTCAGCTGCTTCTTGACGAGGGGGCGGGGTCAGCTCCAATCACCAATTAGTCTGGGGTCGACCAATCAGCTGGTTGGGGAGTACTTCAGGAAGCCATCTCCTGAAACACACACACTAAAATACAAAACAGAACACAGAAACTGGGGAACGTAACACGCCCACCACAAATTGCAAACATACAGTTTGTAATAACAAAAACCAACGCTTCCCCAGTTAGTAAACCCGTGATAGAGCGTCAGCAACCACATTCGCTGAGCCCTTCACATAGGCTATCTGTACATTATATCCTTGTACAATCAGAGCCCACCGCATAAGGCGGCGGTTCTGATTGTACATTTGCTTTAAGAACACTAAAGGATTATGGTCCGTGAAGACCATTACAGGCAAGGCACTGGATCCCACATATACCTCAAAGAACTGTAAGGCTAGCAATAAAGCTAGCGTCTCTTGTTCAATTGTGGAGTACCTTGACTGACACGAGTTGAACTTACGGGAGAAGAAACTGACGGGCCGATCCACTCTGTCTTCATCTTCCTGTAAGAGAACCGCACCCACACCCACTATACTAGCGTCAACCTCCAACTTAAAAGGTTTGTCAAAGTTGGGGGCGGCAAGCACTGGGGCACTACAAAGTAGCGCTTTAGCGGACTCAAAAGCATGGTTACAGTCCTTGGACCACCTAAATGGTACCTTGGGACTAAGCAGAGACGAAAGGGGAGCTACTACCGTCGAGAAATTCTTACAGAATGTACGATAGTACCCTACCATCCCTAGGAATCTGCGCAACTGGCGTCGAGTCGTGGGAGCAGGAAAAGCAACAATTGCCTCCACCTTGCCAGTTACTGGGCGCACTTGACCTCGTCCCACTTGTTTCCCTAAGTAAGTCACCGTAGCCTTCCCAAACTCACACTTGGCCAAATTGAGGGTTAAAGAAGCATTCTCCAACCGCTGAAACACTTTTCAAAGTGGAGAGATGATCAGACCAAGTAGACGAATGGATCACCACATCAAGGTATGCAGTACAATTTGGCACATCTGCAAACACAATGTTAACTAGACGCTGAAAAGTAGCAGGTACATTACACATGCCAAAGGGCATCACAGTGTATTGTACAAAGTTATCAGGCGTAACAAAAGCCGATATGTCAGAAGCTCTAGAGGTCAGAGGCACCTGCCAATAACCTTTTAACAAATCTAACTTACTAACGTAAGCAGCAGAGCCAATTCTATCAATGCAGTCATCTAATCGAGGTAGAGGAAAAGAATCAGACTTTGTAACTGCATTTACTCGACGATAGTCCGTGCATAAGCGGGACGTACCGTCAGGCTTAGGAACAAGAATACATGGGGAACTCCAGGAGCTGTTACTGGGTTTTGCCATGTCATTCTGTAATAAATAAGCTACCTCACTTTTCATTACCTCCCTTTTCTTTGCATTAACCCGGTACGGATGCTGACGTATAGGAGCAGCGTTGCCCACATCCATGTCATGTTCCAAGATGGACGTGCGACTTGGAACGTCCTGAAACACACTGAGAAAACTGTTTATCAATAGGATAAGGTCCTTAGTTTGATCGCTATCCAAATGTTCCATTTGAGAGGGTAACTTCTTCAGCATCTCTGAATTACATAGGCGTTCACACTGCTGTAACGTATGGCGTAACTCCAACCCATCCTCCTTATCCTCCTCTAGGTCCCAGCCAGGCTTCAGCACCACCGCAGCCACACTGGAGACGGTGGGCTGGACCGGCTTACTTGAGGAGCTGTCTGGAGAGTCACGTACATAATATTCTTTTAGCATGTTAACATGACACACACGGGAAGAACACCTTCGATCTGGGGTCTTTATCACATAGTTTGTGTCACAGTTTCTTTTCCACCAGATATGGTCCAGAAAAACGTGCTGACAGAGATGAGCCAGGAATTGGCAACAAAACTAAAACTTGATCCCCTGGTGCAAAAGAACAGCCAACAGCCTTTTTGTCATAATGCACCTTCAAGTCCATAACCAAAATACAGGGGGTGGTCCGCCCAGGCCTTACCTAGTGTGCCTAGACAGTAAATATACTACGGGTATATGTATGCCCGCGGGCCTCTTGCCTAAGCACTCCCAAAGTGCCTTCTCCTTCCCCCCTGGGAACAAACGAAACAGAGTAATTATTAACGATTTCACAAACACAGGACATAGAAAAACTGCTACCAACAACAACAGTACATACCACACTTTCTGATACACAACCAACACTATATCACAATCTAATTTTTCTCTCTCAATCTCCAAAACTCCAAATCTCTACTCCTTATCTCAAATCTCTCTTCTCTCTTCTCTCTTCTCTCTTCTCTCTTCTCTCTTCTCTCTACTCTCTACTCTCTACTCTCTACTCTCTTCTCTTCTCTTGGGTGAGAAAAGGGATTCACTTGCCACAACAACCCCAGTGGTGTCAGTTAGCACAAGGTTGAGGACATGTGGGTAACACCATATGTGTACTTGGTTAGGAGACTCTCCTGTGAGCAATGCAGAGAAGCCCCTGTGTTGTCCCTGCATATTAGCTGCTCCATCTGTTGCATTACCGACACACTGTTTGATATCTATGTCCATCTTCTCAAGGGTCTGTTTCACAAGGTCCACAAAGTACTGTCCAGTCGATGACTCACAGTCAATGACCGCAATGAGTCTCTCGTGGACAACATCAGTGACATATCGCAGAACTACTGCACACTGGTCTTTGGATGTTAAATCCTGTGTTGTGTCCATTTGATTGAGAACATCCTTGCCTTTCTCACTTCAACAGCAATTGTCTGTTGAATCAACATTCTGATGACTTCAATTACTTTATTTGCTGTTGTTTTGGACATCATAGTTACCAAGGACCCTCTCCCTTTACTTCCCATCTGCTACTTGCTCTTCTCAATGCAATCACTAACATGCTCTTGTAGGCAGACATCATATTTGCTTAGCAACAATATAAGCTCAGGAAACTTGCCATGATTGACGGCCATGTTTTCCAAGTTATATGCAGCTTCGTGTCTGTGTCCTCTGTAGCTAAGCCCACATTTCCCATTTGCATATCACTCAGAAGGGTACGGATGTCTGCTTTACTGGCTCTGAGGAAAAAGGCGTCTGCACTTTCTCTATGGGTCTTGCTTCTCTCATGTTCCTATACTCTCAGATGGGCATGTTTCCAGGCCTGCATGTCTCAATTGACAAATGCACTATCACTGGCTGAAGGTTTTGCGAATGCAAGACATACTGAGCAGAACAAGGAGTGAGTTACTACATTGTATGTCAGCCATTTTCTGTTTGTGCCATCTTTGGAGTGGAATACATTGCGAATGACTCTGTGAGGGGGTTGTTTTGGGTGGTACTGGAAAAATAAGTCAAAATCCTTGGACTGAGGACAGGCAAAATATACAAATGGATTTTCAGTGCTTTCGCTGTCCCATTCTATTTTCCCTGTACTGGGCTCTGAACCTCTCTCTCTCTGCACAACTGGTTGCTCTGCAGAACGAGATTAACATTGTAAATAAACTTGTATTACTTGTGTAGTCATCGATTCCCCCCCCCCCGATTACAGTCCTACTGATAATTTCATAAATTACATATTAATCTAAAATCATAGCCTACATGTTTATGTTAACGATTACATGTTAAAGATTGGAAAGCTGCTGCGGTCATCCCCCTCATCAAAGGGGGTGACACTCTAGACCCAAACTGTTATAGACCTATATCCATCCTGCCCTGCCTTTCTAAAGTCTTCGAAAGCCAAGTTAACAAACAGATCACTGACCATTTCGAATCCCACCGTACCTTTTTCGCTGTGCAATCCGGTTTCTGAGCTGATATCATAATCGCCATAGATAAAAGACAGTACAGTGGAGCCGTCTTCATAAACCTGGCCAAGGCTTTTGACTCTGTCAATCACAACATTCTTATCGGCAGACTCAACAGCCTTGGTTTCTCAAATGACCTCGCCTGGTTCACCAACTACTTCTCAGATAGAGTTCAGTGTGTCAAATCGGAGGGCCTGTTGTCCGGACCTCTGGCAGTCTCTATGGGGGTCCCACAGGGTTCAATTCTCGGGCCGACTCTTTTCTCTGTATAAATCAATGATGTCGCTCTTGCTGCGGGTGATTCCCTGATCCACCTGTACGCAGACGACACCATTCTGTATACGTCTGGGCCTTCTTCGGAAACTGTGTTACTAACCTCCAAACGAGCTTCAATGCCATACAACACTCCTTCCGTGGCCTCCAACTGCTCTTAAATGCTAGTAAATCCAAATACATGCTCTTTAATCATTCGCTGCCCGCACCTGCCCGCCCGACTAGCATCACTACTCTGGATGGTTCTGACTTAGAATATGTGGACAACTATAAATACCTAGGTGTCTGGCTAGACTGTAAACTCCAATCCAAAATTTAATCTAGAATCGACTTCCTATTTCGCAACAAAGCCTCCTTCACTCACCGTGCCAAACATACCCTCGTAAACCTGACTATCCTACCAATCCTCGACTTCGGGGATGTCATTTACAAAATAGCTTCCAATACTCTACTCAGCAAACTGGATGCAGTCTATCACAGTGCCATCTGTTTTGTCACCAAAGCCCCTTATAAAACCCACCACTGCGATCTGTATGCTCTAGTCGACTGGCCCTCGCTACATATTCTTCGCCAGACCCACTGTTTCCAGGCCATCTATAAGTGACTGCCAGCCGCCATTGTTTAGAATGCTGCATGCGTGCCGTCTGAAACCTTTAAGTGCGCCTCGTCTGACTTTTGACGATAGTTCTGCAGCCTCTGCCACTCTTTTGGTGGGGTGCTGTGAAGCACACCTCTTTTTCATGCAGTGCGCCAGAGCAGTTATTCCACTTTCGAGAGTAATGGTTATGAATATTAATACATGTTAATTGCATCCAAATAAAGGTTGCTTCGCTACCACACCCACAACTGGGAAAAAAATAATGGTCTCGGATTCGCAGGTGGAGGACTTCTGTGAGAGGCTGCTGTTATGCCTGAATTCGACCCCAAACCAACGAGGAAGTCTGCTCCAGCGTTGAGAGTGGTTACATGAAACCAATTGGTATGTCAAGCAAAGCTCTTAACCGTGCCAGGGCCGCTCTTCATTTCGGCTCGCCCTAAATTTGGCATCTAAACTTTCCGCAAGATATCTAAGGAGGCAGCAGAGAAAAGCGCTCTCTCTCCTGCATGCTCTCTCGTTAATGCGACTGACTTTCAAGGCCTCAAGTTGTTTTATTTCATTCTGTGAAGCAGATCAGAGGGAAGTGACTTGTGGCCTAAATATGTCATCAGCTCACTGTTGTACAGCTGTTACTCTGCAGGCTCTTTCCTCTGGCCTTGGATATGGGCATTTGGTAGTAAAACATATTGGTATTCACTGTCAGTTGAAAAGGACATGATGCAGGCAAAAAATATATATATATATTTTTCAGACAATTTGTCCTTCACTGAGACAGTCCATGACGTAGACAACAAGATGACAAAGCGTCATATTTATTGCTCTGCAACATTCTCCAAATAATAAAGTTTCATTTAATAAACGTGTATAAAAATACATTATCAAGCCATCCCCTTGCCACTGTGCGTGCACTTTATAAATTAAAGTTTCCATTATCGTAATTAGATTCCAAATATATGATAGACCACCATATCAGTCTGTGTAGTTCTGTTACCACGGTGATGAAACATCAGCGCACATACTTTACCATCATAATAATAATAATAATAACAGATTTTTGTCTGCTATAGTCACAGAGAATAGGGTAAAAAATGGATGGCTGGAAAGGACAGTTGGAGTAGGGATATACACACCACTGATTATCACATCTTTAACATGTCTCCCACATGAAATATGCCTGTGCATTCATGAAGGGGTGGTGATTTCTTTTAGCAAAAAGGCACCATAACTAAAATATGAAATCTCATCCTGAATTTAAAATGTTACTCTACATTTTGCACTACTGCATGGAAAATGAAATCCTTGAAGTAAGGTTACGGGGACAAATCATTCTAAAACAGTTCAGATTGTGGTTCCATTTTACGTAGTGACGACATATGACTTTCATCCAGACCTTGATTTCAAAAACAATATTTTATTAGAATGAGAACTGTTCTGTGGGTTACCCGTGGTTTCCAGGCTAGTGGTGATGTCTCAGACATAGAATCATCTCTAGAGGATCAATCTGTACTTTGTCCAAATGAGATAGAAATGGAAAACTTCATAAATATGCTGCTTCTAAATCAGGAATATTGCGCAAAAAATGACATCCCTTTGCAGAGGGCTTAAATGCAGAGGGTGACTAGTAAGTTGTATGTACATTTTATTTGTATTTTTATTTAACTAGGCAAGTCAGTTAAGAACAAATTCTTATTTACAATGACGGCCTACAACGGCCAAACCCGGACGACGCTGGGCCAATTGTGCGCCGCCCTATGGGACTCCCAATCATGGCCGGTTGTGATACAGTTGTGTAAAAGCAAAACTAAAATGTACAACGCAATGCGATGAGGAAAAAAACCAAAATCTATTTCACAATATAAGCTTATATCCATGGTTGGGAACCCGAACGTCTGGTTAGACTTTTCCCACAAGGCCCTCTGCTGCCGTCCGTCCACTGAAGATGACATCATTGACCGAGACGCCATCATAAGAGGACCCAGCCAGGCTAAGGGGTAGATTGTGGTCTCTGATGTATTGTCTCATATTTTCTGTTGATAGAAAAATCAAGCCCAAATCAACAGATATACAGTGGATAGGTATATTATAAAAAGTATACCTCTTTTTCAGTACAGGGCACAGAGATAAGACAGAACACACAATCAGAGATACCCAGCACAATAGAAAGAGTTAAATCTATTAAATGAAGACTGTCCCCGTCTTACCAAGTCGTTTCCAGTGTCCAAGGTAATATTGAGGAATGCAGTCCTACAGGAGATAAATTACATATTAAGACAATTATATTAGCTGTCCTGATCCCAGACCTGTATGAGCTAAAGCCATCGCTTAACTATCATCATAATGCCAAGGAGTTGGCTAAGCACATACAGACCAGCCTACAAATGGTGGAGGACGTTAAAACTAAGAGTGACTGGACAGGAAAGCAGGCACTCAGATCACATTTATGGACGATAGCAGTGAATGATGAATCCATCCTGTCAACAAATGTAAAAAAATAGGACATTTGTTCCCCTACAGTGTCAGTTCGGAAGTGAATATCGCGTCGTCTATCTATACAGACCATACCATTCAAATTGAACTATTTGTCTTGCTCAAAACTTCCTGCTATCTCTGCTGCCTGGTTGTTGGTTGACATGGGAGCGCAGAAAGATAACACAAATGGAAAAGGATTTGTTGGTGCTGATGAAATAAATGACAAGAGCATCTTAGCATACAACAGGGGGAATGACTTGGTGCAAGGGAAACATCAGGATTTGAGCTAGAAACCAGGAGATGCAGCACTATGAATACTGATGTAGCTGACTTGGGGTAGTGTGTGTCTGTGAAGGTGTGTGTAGGAGTAGGGGAAGAGGATCTAACATCCCAGTGCCCCTCTCCATCCTCCCTATCCAGTTCCATAGAGGGAATGGGGGAGAAAGACCAATACAGAAACAGAGGAGCCATCCATCTGGTGAGATAGTGATCATCAACAGGCTTGTTGATCTGTTTGCTCCAGTCTTTCTCCCCTGGGACATGAATAAGTTATGACATAGTGGAGCTCAACTGAATACATCATTGGTTGGTTCGAATACTAACTGAATACAGGGCCCAATGAGGGCCTCTGGTGACACAGTGGTTAATGAATGAAATTGAACAAGAAGAGGCTTTTGATTCAAGTCTCTTGAAACACAAATGAAGACTTGTGAAACAGTTCGCTCACACGTCTTACCTTGAGTAGTGCTACGACGCTCCAGATAGGTGGTGTGGTAACGCCCAGGTGTGATGTCACCGCCTGGGTGGCCCTATCCAGGAGGAGCTGCTCAGTCACTTCCTCTGGATTCCCAAACACTTCCTGGAACCAGGCCCCGCCCATCATCACCTAGGGAACACAGACAGTACACAGTAAGGCCATGAGCCCAACCATTTAGAGCAGGTTATCCCAAACTCTGTCCTACATTTTGGTTGTTGCCCTAGCACTACACAGCGGATTCAAATAATCAAAGCTTGAGGAGTTGTTTTTTTTAATTAACTGTGTACTGCTAGGGCAAAAACCAAAGCGTACACCCATGGGAGGCCCCAGGACTGAGTTTAGGAAACTGTATGCCAGCCAGCCAGTTTAATAACAAATGAATCATCAAACATCCTTTGTCCTAAAGGACCTATAAGACCGTTGCTGAAGAAATGGAACTAAACTCAGCAAAAAAAGAAACGTCCCCTTTTCAGGACCCTGTCTTTCAAAGATAATTCGTAAAAATCCAAATAACTTCACAGATCTTCATTGTAAAGGGTTTAAACACTGTTTCCCATGCTTGTTCAACGAACCATAAACAATTAATGAACATGCACCTGTGGAAGACAGTAAGACAGTAACAGATTACAGACGGTAGGCAATTAAGGTCGCAGTTATGAAAACTTAGGACACTAAAGAGGCCTTTCTACTGCCTCTGAAAAACACCAAAAGAAAGATGCCCAGGGTCCCTGCTCATCTGTGTGAGCGTGCCTTAGGCATGCTGCAAGGAGGCATGAGGACTGCAGATGTGGCCAGGGCAATAAATTGCCTGTATGTCTGTACTGTGAGACGCTTAAGACAGCGCTACAGGGAGACAGGACGGACAGCTGATCGTCCTCGCAGTGGCAGACCACATGTAACAACACCTGCATAGGATCGGTACATCCGAACACCACACCTGCGGGACAGGTACAGGATGGCAACAACAACTGCCCGAGTTACACCAGGAACGCACAATCCCTCCATCAGCGCTCAGACTGTCCGCAATAGGCTGAGAGAGGCTGGACTGAGGGCTTGTAGGCCTGTTGTAAAGCAAGTCCTCACCAGGCATCACCGGCAACAACGTCGCCTACGGGCACAAACCCACCGTCGCTGAACCAGACAGGACTGGCAAAAAGTTCTCTTCACTGACGGGCCGCAGTTGTCTCACCAGGGGTAATGGTTGGATTCTTGTATATCGTCGAAGGAATGAGCGTTACACCGAGGCCTGTACTCTGGAGCGGGATCGATTTGGACGTTGATGGTCCGTCATGGTCTGGGGCGGTGTGTCACAGCATCATCGGACTGAGCTTGTTGTCATTGCAGGCAATCTCAATGCTGTGCGTTACAGGGAAGACATCCTCCTCCATCATGTGGTACCCTTTCTGCAGGCTCATCCTGACATGACCCTCCAGCATGACAATGCCACCAGCCATACTGCTCGTTCTGTGCATGATTTCCTGCAAGACAGGAATGTCAGTGTTCTGCCATGGCCAGCGAAGAGCCCGGATCTCAATCCCATTGAGCACGTCTGGGACCTGTTGGATTGGAGGGTGAGGGCTAGGGCCATTCCCCCCAGAAATGTCCGGGAACTTGTAGGTGCCTTGGTAGAAGAGTGGGGTAACATCTCACAGCAAGAACTGGCAAATCTGGTGCAGTCCATGAGGAGGAGATGCATTGCAGTACTAAATGCAGCTGGTGGCCACACCAGATACTGACTGTTACTTTTGATTTTGACCCCCCCTTTGTTCAGGGACACATTATTCCATTTCTGTTAGTCACATGTCTGTGGAACTTGTTCAGTTTATGTCTCAGTTGTTGAATCTTATGTTCATTCAAATATTTACACATGTTAAGTTTGCTGAAAATAAACACAGCTGACAGTGAGAGGACATTTATTTTTTTGCTGAGTTTACATTCCACAACAGCCTAGTTCAGGGCTACTGAGATATAGTCCCACGGATGGCTGCACCGTATTTGCCTTGGCCAGCAGCTTGTCTGTTTGCATACATGTCTAGAGAAACAGGCATCTGCCCAGTAATCAAATAATGTCTTAAGAAGGCTAGGAGGAACATCAATAATGGAGTGATATCTGTTGTAGAAGTCAAGTCACATGGCACCTGAGGCTATTTGCAGTTAGTTATGTCTTCCACACCAGGGTATTCCAAATAGAAAACTCCTACCACCACCACCTCCTTGTGACATGACCCCATAAGCCTGACTGAGGCTGGACTGTGTTTGTAAGTGACTTGGAGATCTGTCATCCTGTTGTCTAAAGCATGTATAATTCACGCTGAGTGGAACACTGTATATGTTGATGGGTTCCACTGTAGTTTATACATGGAAGGTTGGTCCCTGCCATGCTGTGCATTATTAACATAGGAAAGCATTCTTGCACGGCCTATAACACACACATTGTAATTGTTTGTGTATGAGAGAGAGAATATAGTACATATATATTGTGTGTCTCTTACTGTTAGTCTGGTGGTGGGTCCTCCAGTGCGGTTGTGCTGAGGGAAGGGCACAGAGTCATAGACCACCCCTAGGAGACCTCTGTCTTCTGAGGATGGCACCAGGTGGCCAAAGCCCTGAGGCCACACAAGACAACACTCACATTAGATACACACACACACATTCTGAAACACACCCATATCCATAGAAAATAACAGAGAATCTTGCAAAACAAATTGCTTCATTCTCATTGAGTGTTCTCACCGTGACAGGCAGGACGGAACCCTCGTACTCCAGGTTTACCACGGCAACGGTCACTGTGGCGATCTCCAGTAGCTGCTGTGACAGGGGCTGTGCAGCAGAGGGCAGTGCTGAGGCCAGAGCTAAAGCAACACATAAGCACAACTGAAGACCAAAACCACACAGGCTTCCAGGTCCACAGGCAAAACAGCAGGGACTGAATTTAAGAATCACTGTTTGAAGTTAAAAGATTTAGGCTCAGTGATCCAGTTTAGTAAAAGTTAATTTACCTTTTGCCGGTAGAGCAGCAATGATATGATCAGCTTTGATGGTGCCGTCCTCCAGTTGAATCTGTGTTAAAAAGTCAATTGCACAGACATCAGTTGATTAATTTACTGGATTTAATAAACAACTTAAAAATACATATACCACCACAACGCCAGTGCAATGGCAGTACACATACATGCGTCTCAACCCCCAGGTCTCCAGCAGTCTCACCTCCCAGCCGGTGCCATTAGTACTTAGCCCCATCACAGGGGTGTCTCTGTGCACCTCTACACGTCCCCCATTCCTCATCCTCTCCTCCAGGGCTTCTGGAAGGTTCTGTAAGCCCCTCTTCAGTGACCACTGGGCCCAGTTCTCCTGAGCGGCCCTCTTGGTCAGAGTAGAGCGGGGTACGTCTGGTCCAGGGCCTGGGGGGACAGTCACACTTGTTATTCATCTACTTAATTAGACAGGTCAGCAATATGACTTATGGGGACATGTAAGACTCTGAATTCCTATGTAGCGTCGGTGTGGTGGCGGACTCTCTCTCACCTGAGCCCAGCAACATTCCCAGGATGATGGAACCTCTGGCCTTCTCTGCGTTGTAGAGTGGCGGGAGACAAGAGCGCACACTCAGCTTCCTGCAGTCCCCTGCAAACACTCCCCTGCACAGGCTGTCGATGGCAATGTCTGCAAGCTGCAGCGAGAGAAGAGGAGCATACTGTCACTCTGAACTGATGTGGAAGTTGTGTGGACATAATTTAGGGTATTGTTTTTAATTCCATCTCACCTCAGTGCCCAGCCTTCTTGACACGAAGGAATGAACAGACTCATCCTCCTCCTTTCCTCTGCTGATCAGTATCTCCTTCAGAATGCTCTGGACCAGAGGACGAGAGAACGGAGGGACTGTACGTACTACTCCACTGGATGGAGGGAGAGAGACAGAGGGTGACTTGGATAGACAGACTACCTACAGTTGATTCATTTCACCATGTTGTGAATGCATGAACATAGCTGTTTGTGTCTAACGTGGTACTATTTTATCACTCATCCTTACCCCCCTTACCCTAAGCCAGAAGGCATCTTGTGTAGCTGGCCTCCCACGTAGAGGTAACGGTTCTTAGAGGCCACGTGATCATAGGTGACTGGGAGGACCTCGCTCTCCAGCCCCAACTCTTCCACCTGTAGAAAACAGACTTTGATTTTTACCTACTCTCAATCACACACACACACACACACACACACACACACACTACAGTGCCTACCATGTTGAGTGTGTTTCGTCCCATGGCTCCTGCAGGTCGTATCCCTCTGGGTCCATGTTCAAACACAGCTCCATCATCCCTACGAGTTGAACTTAGCCAGCCTCCGAACCGTCCATCCCTCTCCAGCAGCACTATCTACAAAGACAGACAGGGAGAGATATTAATCTAATGTTGTACCTGTGCAGGGCCTAGTGGGCATCTCAGTAGTGTAATAACAGCTTAATTACAGTATGTTTGGCCTTACAGTAGAGATGTAGTCTACCTGCAGCATATGTTGAGATAGTTGTGGTAATGATATTTACCTTGGAGACCTGGGGGCTCTTGCTGAGGTGGAAGCAGGCTGACAGGCCCCCGATCCCCCCTCCCAGGACAGCCACTGTCTTCTGCATTCGGCCCTAGGATGGCCAGCTCTGTGCAATGGAACAGAACAGGGCTGTAATGTATATTCTGTACCACACAAATCCCTCAAGCATCAATGTATAAATGGCATTAAGAGCAACTGAGCAAACCAAGTAATGTTAGTAGAAACTTCAGTGAAGTGACCAAGCTTGGCTTTGGTTAAAGTGGGGGGAAACAAGGACAGCTGCACACTGTCAGACCGGTAACTGGCCAAGCCTACTTGACCCCATGAGGAAGTGTTTTTGAAGATGAGCTTCCCCTCGGGGTGAAGCAGTGACAAGGGTTTGTGGAATTCAGCTGTGACTACATCGATTTGCTCAAGGTCAATACTTCTAAAAATTGTAATTGTTAAACACTTACCTTGTACCTATATTTGTCCTCTGTAGTTGCGTGCCTGTTTGCTGAAATCCAAACTTTGTTATGCAACGTTCGTCAAATACAACCACCGACCGTTTCCTAATTTCTGTTGCTCTAAAATGTGCCAATTGAATCTCAGTTTAGGCAGGGTAATGTACGTTTTAGAGCAATCTTTGAGAAATAGAAAACGTTGAAATGGTCAGTGGTTGTATTTGACCAATGTTTTGTTAAAAAGTATGGACAAAGAAAGGCATGCAACTACAGAAGACAAACATAGGTACAAGGTAAGTGTTTCATAATTTACATTTTTTAAAGTAATAACCTTGAATCGATGTAGTCAGAGACTGACTTCCACAAAGCCTGGTCCCTGCTCAACTCCGTGGGTGGAGATAATCAGAAACTTCCTTCACCACAGAGTTGAGTTTAGTTAGCTACAAGGGCCCATTACTAAAACAATATGATGGTGTCTCTCACTCATCAAACAGATGACTGACTCAGAGAGTTGTAGCCTATGTCTCCCACTAATCTTGAGTGGAGAAGGAGGGTTGGGTCTGGGTGGTGGCCCCTGATAAGATGATGACATAATGACAGCCCCTTTCAATCTGCTTGCTGTCTGGAGACTCAGAGAGACAAGAGAAATGTACTTTCTTGAAATAAAAACTTTTGTGTACAGTCAGTGACAGTTTTCACTTTGATCCAGTTGAGCATATACCTAGCAGTAGCTGGATACAGCAATAGCCTAAATACAGCTAGCTTGAAGATGATATTGTGTTACTTTTTACTTTCGTTTATTTGGTCAATATTTTCTTAACTCTTCTGGAACTGCACTGTTGGTTAAGGAATTGTAAGTAAGCATTTCACGTTAAGGTCTACACTTGTTGCATTCGGCGCATGTGACAAATAAAGTTTGATTTGATTTGCTAGCTAATAATTAGTTAGATAAGTAAGACCAGTGAACGTGTAAAGGCATGATGCCAAATTACGGTAGGGGCCAAAGGCAGTCATTCGGTTGTGTGCAGTTTTACTGTAAATGACAATACACCAGCAATATATCAGATGGAACTAAGTAACGTTAGTTTTGAAGGAGTCTTCGCTCACAACACCTGTTCTCAGGTGTTACCCAATGCATTCAAAATAACCGCAAACGTTGTTAGCCGGTTAGCATGCAAAACAACTGGGGAAAAGTGTAGCATACGTTGGAAAGGAAGGCACAACTTCACGAGAGGTAAACAGACATAACGATATGCTTATTGGAATAAATGTAGAAATGTCTAGAAATTACCTTTTGCGGTCTAAAGTTGGAGTCACGACTCATATGAACCTCCGTGACATACCATTGATGACAGAGGACTTCGTCGCTGCGTTGAACAACCAATTACAATCACCGATGTTGTCTTCTTTGCTGGAAATCCTTTGCTTGTTCTTTTTGTATGGTTGCCATCTAGTGTACGGGAAAGCAATTACAACATGGCTTTCTTTTATTGCAAAAAATGAAATGACTCATTTGCAGCGGTATTTGTATTTAATGTATTTTATTTTATTAAAACCATAATGACCCATAACTTCATAAACTGGATACAACTTCACCATACAATGATTATCATCGACTTTCATCAATCTGGCCAAGGCTTTCGACTCTGTCAGTCGCCGTATTCTTATCAGCAGACTCAACAGCCTTGGTTTCTTTAATGACTGCGTCGCCTGGTTCACTAACCAGTGTTGCCAACTTAGCGACTTTGTCGCTATATTTAGGGAGTATTCAGACCCCTCTAGCGACACATTTTTAAAAAATCGTCTAGTGACAAATCTAGCGACTTTTTCTGGTGTTATTGGAGACTTTTGGATACTCTGATGTGAAAGCACGTATGGTTCTTACTCTTCTCAACAAGCACTCACACGCGGCCCAGTTCTCGCGCAGCAGTCCCTCCCAGCTGCAGTCAGAGCAGGAGATGTTCACCCCTCCACATCCAGACTGCAAATGAATTGCGCATGCGGGAAGCTGCCGCTGGCTGATCATGGCTTACATTCAGAGCGGGATGTAAATGTAAAATGTTCTTTGTCTAAAATAAATCACTGCACAAAAATAAATCACTGTATTTGACTCACACAGCCTCAGTCACTTACTCACCTTGTCCACTGTGTGTGTGCCTCTCTGTGACATAAGCTAAACATCTAGCTGGCTAGCTCACCATGTCTCAGTCTAAACTGTACACTCAAAAATATAGAAAGGAGTGGGAATCAAACCCTGAATTCAAAGGCTGATTGAAGCCGTTTATTGGAGATGATACATGAGCATACTGCCTGTATTGTAAGGCTGATTTCTACGCCAAACTTAGTGATGTAAAAAAAACACATGACAACTCAAAAACATACTCAAAAGGCAAAGCCTTATAACAGTTCCACCCAAAACAAGCTGCCATTTATGGTTAAAAAACTGCAAAAAAGGCTGAGGCCACCATGGCATTAGCTATCACTGAACACTGTTCCATCCTGGCATGTGATCACATTGGAGAAGAATGTAGAGCTGCTTTCTCAGACTCCACTGCTGCTACCCACTTCAAAATGCACAGGACAAAGTGCACAGAAATTATTAATGGTGTTCTAGCACCATACTTTCTGAAAAAGTTGGTCGCAGATGTGGGTGACCAGCGTTTCAGCCTCCTCCTCGATGAGTCCACGGATGTAAGTGTTTCTAAGTACCTGGGGGTTGTGATAAGGTACTTTAGTTACACCAAGCAGACAATTGTATCAACGTTTCTGGGGCTTGTTGAGTTGGAGGGAGGAGATGCCAAATCTATAGCCCTCTGTTGTGGCTTTCCTCGAGAAGTGTTGTCTTAAAAAAGAGAAACTCTTGGGGATAGGGACTGACAATGCCTCTGTTATGACAGAGATTAACAATGGGGTCCATAAAGTGCTGAAGGAGGAGTATGGCCTCAAATATCTGCTTCTTATTCGCTGTGTGTGCCACGCTCTATAGCTTGCTCATTTGTAGTTCTCAACATATTTAAGTTGTTTTTTACTCACTTTTTGTCTCTCTCACGACATTATTCCTCTCTCCTACAGCGTCCATCACAATTACATGGACATGGCCAATTATGCAAACTAGGTGATAACGTCATTTAGCGACTTCTAGCGACTTTTCGGACAGCCAATAGCTACTTTCCTAACTGAGAAGGTGGCAACAGTGTCACTAACTACTTCTCAGATAGAGTTCAGTGTGTCAAACCTGTTGTCCGGACCTCTGGCAGTCTCTATGGGGGTGCCACAGGGTTCAATTCTCGGGCTGACTCTTTTCTCTGTATATATCAATGATGTCGCTCTTGCTGCGGGTGATTCTTTGATACACCTCTACGCAGACGACACCATTCTGTATACATCTGGCCCTTCTTTGGACACTGTTAACAAACCTCCAAACAAGCTTCAATGCCATACAACACTCCTTCCGTGGCCTCCAACTGCTCTTAAATGCTAGTAAAACGAAATGCATGCTCTTCAACCAATTGCTGCCCGCACCCACCCGCCCGACTAGCATCACTAATCTGGAAGGTTCTGACTTAGAATATGTGGACAACTATAAATACCTAGGTATCCGGCTAGACTGTAAACTCTCCTTTCAGAATCATATTAAGCATCTCCAATCCGAAATTAAATCTAGAATCGACTTCCTATTTCACAACAAAGCCTCCTTCACTCATGCTGCCAAACATACTCTTGTAAAAATGACTATCCTACTGATCCTTGACTTCGGTGATGTCCTTTACAAAAAAGCATCCAACACTCTACTCAGCAAATTGGATACAGTCTATCACAGTGCCATCCGTTTTGTCACCAAAGCCCCATATACTACGCACCACTGTGACCTGTATGCTCTCATTGGCTGGTACTCGCTACATATTCATCGCCAAACCCACTGGCTCCAGGTCATCTATAAGTCTTTGCTAGGTAAAGCTCTGCCTTATCTCAGCGCACTGGTCAGCATAGCAACACCCAACCGTAGCACACGCTCCAGCAGGTATATTTCACTGGTCATCCTCAAATCCAACATCTCTTTGGCCGCCTTTCCTTACAGTTCTCTGCTGCCAATGACTGGAACGAATTGCAAAAATCACTGAAGTTGGAGACTTATATCTTCCTCACTAACTTTAAACATCAGCTGTCAGAGCAGCTTACCGATCGCTGCAGCTGTACACAGAACATCTGTAAATTGCCCATCCAACCAACTACCTACATCATCCCATATTTGTTTTCTTTCTGCTCTTTTGCACACCAGTATTTCTTCTTGCACATCCTCATCTGTACATCTATCACTCCAGTGTTAATTGCTAAATTGTAATTACTTCGCCACTATGGCCTATTTATTGCCTTACCTCCTTACTTAATTTGCACACACTGTATACAGATTTTTCTATTGTGTTATTGACTGTACGTTTGTTTATCCCATGTGTAACTCTGTGTTGTTTTTGTCGCACTGCTTTGCTTTATCTTGGCGAGGTCGCAGTTGTAAATGAGAACTTGTTCTCAACTGGCCTACCTGGTTAAATAAAGGTGAAGAAAAAAATATATATATATTTATTTGTACTGTATTTGTGAGACATTCTACTGCACTGTTAGAGATACAGTTGAAGTCGGAAGTTTACATACACCTTAGCCAAAAACATTTAAACTCAGTTTTTCACAATTCCTGACATTTAATCCTAGTAAAAATTCCCTTTCTTAGGTCAGTTAGGATCACCACTTTATTTTAAGAATGTGAAATGTCAGAATAATAGTAGAGAGAATGATTTATTTCAGCTTTTATTTCTTTCACCACATTCACAGTGGGTCAGAAGTTTACATACACTCAATTAGTATTTGGTATTAGTATTTGGTAGCGTTGCCTCCTGAGCGGTATAATGGTTGCGTGGTTCCATGGTGTTTATACTTGCGTACTATTGTTTGTACAGATGAATGTGGTACCATCAGGCGTTTGGAAATTGCTCCCAAAGATGAACCAGACTTGTGGAAGTCTACCATTTTTTTCTAAGGTCTTGGCTGATTTCTTTTGATTTTCCCATGATGTTAAGCAAAGAGGCAATGAGTTTGAAGGTATGCCTTGAAATACATCCACAGGTACAACTCCAATTGACTCAAAATATATCAATTCGTGTCAGGTTTTGGCCAAGACTGTTCGGGTTTTGGTCACTAGATGTCCCCATTGCACCTTTTTTGTACCTTTTGTTTTTCTTGCTCTAATTATTGTTTGCACCTGTAGGTCATTCCCTTGTTAGTATTTAAACCCTGTGTGTTCCTCAGTTCCTTGCTCAGTGTTTGTAAGTTAGCACCCAGCCCCAGCCTTGTTTTATACAGATATTTCTCTTGTTGGATTTTCCAGAGGTTCTCTGGTTTAGTTCTTGTGTATTATTTGAGTAGTCTTTTGAGGTTTGTTTTTCCCTGCTGTTTTTTACTACTTTGTGGAGTTTCTTTTGTATTTTGGAGGATTTCCATTTTGTGCCTCTTGGCTTTATTTTTGGACATTGTGGATTTAGTTTCTTTGCCTGAAGATTTTGTTCTTTTATTAAACCACCATCTCTAGTACTGCTGTGTCTGCCTCATCTTCTGGGTTCTGACGATTACTAGTGACTGTTTCTCGCACCGGGTCCTGACAATTAGCTTATCAGAAGCTTCTATAGCCATCATTTTCTATATTATAGTCATAATTTTCTGTAATTTTCCAAGTTGTTTAAAGGCACAGTCAACTTAGTGTATGTAAACTTCTGATCCACTGGAATTGTGATACAGTGAATTTTAAGTGAAAAATTCTGTCTGTAAACAATTGTTAGAAAAATGACTTGTGTCATGCACAAAGTAGATGTCCTGAACGACTTGCCAAAATTATACTGTAAGGTCTACCTCTACCTACACCTGTTGTATTCGGCACATGTGACAATTAACATTTGATTTTAAATCTGTGTATGCAACCAATAAACTTAGACGTTATCTAGATTTTAATATAGAACGTTGACCAGGTCATTCAGATTATCCAGAGCCTCTGACATCTCACATCATGGCTTTGATACAACAGGAGACAATAATGTATCTAGCTCGTTAAATAAAAAGTTAAATAAAATGTTTTAAAAATATACAGTTTGTTGAAATGACATGTCACTAAAGCTTGCAAGGGTCAGTCTGTCTGTCTGCTTTCCCCCACCCCTCCCTCTGATTCCAAAAGTTCTACAACATAATGAACAAGGGCAGCCTTTCTGTGGGAAGCTAGTGCACTACACAACAGCTCCTGCAGCCTGGGGAAGTCCAGCTCCCCTGGGTGGAGAGCTGACACCAGGACATTTGCTTCACATCCTTTGGGACCTCAACTCCTCCAGCTGTGGCTGCCAGCCTCTTCCTCTCAATCTCCATCTGACGCATTCTCATTCTCTCCCAGGCACAGGTCTTACAGGGTCCTGTGAGCTTCTCCTGGACCAGGTCCCACTCCTGTTCAGCTCTGACTAAGAACAGAGGTTGGTCCCTGTCTCAGAGCTTCATGATAGTGCAGCACCAAGACAACCTCCCAGAGTCTGAGGTGAGGACCACCTACACATCGAAGTGTTCAATAGGGTGGTTTTGACCATCGAGGCTTGGAATTGTCCAAATCCAAATGTTGGGGATTTTAGGGTGCAGGACCATTGGTGATTTGGGGTGTAGGACGATCGGTTGGTTCTCAGTGGGAGGGTTATTCCTCTTATTGTCATCCTCCTCACTTTCCTAAACCTGTCCTTTTCCTTCTCTCAAGCACTTTTGTCAGAGTCTCAGAAAACTCAATTTCATCATCTGCATCTCCATCACTAGCTTCCTCATCCGCACTTTTCTCCTCATCTCCTAACCCACACAGTGCTCTGGCCAGCTGAGTGTTGGCCTCCTGGGTTCCCCCAGTAACAGCCACATCTAAAGGGAAGTGGTCATACAGTTCCAACACCACCACCAGCGTGCCTTCCAGTCCTGTCGCCCGTGGAGACGATCGCCATGGTGCCAGCAGCAGCTCCACCATTTCTTCACTCAGTTTCCCAGTCATCATGAGCTCAGTTTATCTCCCTGAGAAAAAACAAAGGACTATTAAAAAGGTATGTGTCACAATTATATGTTCCTAAGACTTTATAATGTACACAATGCTCGTGACAAAACCAATAACTAGCCTACGAATATTGTTGCACTCTCTTTGTCTAGGGGTCCTAGGCTAACCGGAATGAATGTACATTTATGTGAGAAATCAACGTATGTGCCTAGGTGTTGAATGTACATGTGCCCAGGGAGACAGCAATCTTACCTTGGTCCAGGGCCAGCTCTGTCTCTCTTGACCTGTTGGTCAGCCAGTCAAAGCTATTATATATATTTTCAGTTGGTGACGAAATATAAATATGTATATGTAAATATAAATAAAGTCCAAAAAATAAATGAAATGTAACGATGTGCGCTGAGAGTAGGGAAGCAAGTTCAGGGAGTGCGTGTTTTAATAAAATAAACGGAACATAATACAAAACAAGAAACGCTAACGGCGCACAGACTTAACACTGGAACAGAAACAATAACGCCTGGGGAAGAAACCAAAGGGAGTGACATATATAGGGAAGGTAATCAGGGAGGTGATGGAGTTCAGGTGAGTCTGACGACGCACAGGTGCGCGTAACTATTGTGACAGGCGTGAGCCATAAGGAGCAGCCTGGTGACCTAGAGGCCGGAGAGGGAGCATATGTGACACGAAAGGCCTCATGGCCACCAAACAAAACCCACAGCCTTTACAGCTTGCAAGGTGGGATACTGACTGACGATCACTTTCTTCATATTATTCGTCTTTTTACTACGCTACCTACTACATAACACTATGAAGTAAGAAACAATCAGATTTTAGGGTAGCACTACATTACAGCACTTTCTCCCGTCTACTGTAATGTAAAGTGATACTGATTTAGTTGGACAGAGAATACTTAAGCATAAATAATGACAGACTACTTACCTTGCAGAGATAAAATAAAAATGATATGCAGACTTGATTTTAAGGCTAATATCACTAGAGTGGTTTTTCCTCTTGTATTGAGTAATCCTTCACTTCTAGAGGTTTGCCGATGTAGTAAGTTCTTTAGGAATAACATCTGAACCCTGTTCACTTCACTGTTGACCAAGTCAGTCACATGCTGCATCGTAAATACACCACAGATATAGATATTTTTTCAGGTGGAGCAAGGTGTGTGTAGTCCCACGGGAAAATTCAGCGAGCAAGAGAGGCTGGTGTTAGCAAGACTATGGTGTGTGAATACAGAGAGAGACAAACTGGTGACTGTTATTGGAAACACAAGAACTGGCTGCTTTCATCACAAGAATATTACTTGGTATGAAACAAGATTACATTTGTTGTTTGATATTCAGATCATAATTATTACCATAAAATTACAAATGTCACTTATTTTACTTTACATTTAACTTTTTAGTGACAGGGGGCAGTATTCGGAAATTCGGATGAATGACGTGCCCAAAGTAAACTGGCTGTTACTCAGGTCCAGAGGTTAGGATATGCATATACTTGGTAGAATTGGATAGAAAACACTCGGAAGTAATTTCTAAAACTGTTAAAATAATGTCTGTGAGTATAACAGAACTGATATGGCAGGCGAAAACCTGAGTAAAATCCATCCAGGAAGTATAAAGAGGGACTTTATCGAACAAAACGACCATTTATTGTGTAACTGGGACCCTTCTGATTGCAACCAGATGAAGATCTTCAAAGGTAAGTGATTAATTGTATTGCTATTTCTGACTTTCGTGACTCATCTGCTTGGTTGGAAAATGTTTGTATGCTTTTGTGTGCGGGGCGCTGTCCTCAGATAATCGTATGTTATTCTTTCGCCGTAAAGCCTTTTTGAAATCTGACAAAGCGGCTGGATTAACAAGAAGTTAATCTTTTAACCGATGTATAACACTTGTTTTTTCATGAATGTTTATTATTACTATTTCTGTCATTTGAATTTGGCGCACTGCAATTTCACTGGATGTTGTCGAGGTGGGTTGCTAGTGTAACGGATGTGAAATGGCTAGCTAGTTAGCGGGTGCGCGCTAGTAGCATTTCAATCAGTTACGTCACTTGCTCTGAGACTTATGTTGATGTGTGCAGAGGGTCCCTGGTTCACGCGAGGGGACGGTTTAAAGTTATACTGTTACACTAGCCGTGTGTTTAGGATATATATTAAACACACAAAAAGAAGTGACAAGTGAAAGGAACATTTTAAGATAATGTATTAAAAGACAAAGAGGTTTTAAGACAATAACCTACACGTTTCTTTATAGACCAAATGTAATGTAGAGCCTAACAAAAGCATTATTGTGACATGAAATTACTTTGTAGAGGTTTTCAATCATCCATGCATGAGAAACACAATTCTCAACAATGTAACCTACTACCTAATGAAATTGTCCTGTATCCTGTTTGAGTGTGAACAGTTAAGAAGATCAATGGCACTTCTCCCCAGCAGATGTCATCATTGCTTTTCATCTCAACCTACTAATAGTAATGCCACTCAGCCCACTGGAATAGTGTATTATTGAGCTATGTTAAATAGGCCTGTTGACAATAAATTCAATGTTGCAAACCACCCAATTAGTCAATATACAATGCACACATACAAAACAATGAAGATGCATGTAAACATACTGTACAAAGATGTATATTCTTTCATGTTTTTAGGAACTTGGGATCAAGACATGTGCAGACATGCCCCATGACATCATGGAAGTAGACTACATTTAACAGCAAGCTGAGACAGGTGCTGAGCACAGCAGGTGCAACAGAATGACAGGTGTTTGGTCAACAGAAGATGCTCAGGGCCTGACATCACTGCAGGGGAGGTAATGTTTGTTGTGTGTAAAAATAGATGATGTGACGATTGCTCTAACTCTAACAGTCTTTAAACCTGCTAATTTAAGAGACTGTTGTAACCTAAAAAGGTCAAGAATGGTTAAATACCGGTTGCTATAGGTGTAACATTATATAGCCTAAGGGTAGACTGAGGACTGATGGCTTCAGGCAGAACTGCTCACTTTCTGTCTGGGCCAGATATAGTCTAGGTTTATCATGAATCCATTTCTTTTGTCATATTTTGTAGTCAATATCTCAGTGTTTCCATTCAAAAGGACCACAATGCAATCTCTTGCTGCGCCAGACTGGTTGGACCACTTCTGTTGCTGCTAGTGTGAATAAGATCAAGCCACTCCCTGGACACATTCCCATGTCAACAATTCATTACATCCAGCCAGGCCCTACATTCTCTTGGATCTGTTAGGAACACTTGCACTTGGGTCTGTTATTTATTCACTGTCTTTTTCTTCTCTGCTCAGGAGCAGTGGGTTTAGAAGGAGCTGACAGAAGGACTGCTACCATGGCTGATGGCATAGGAACCACCTGTCTTATGGTCATTCTCATCCTGGGGAATATATTTGGAGCTGTAAGAGTTGCACTTGATTTTATTCCTATAGTAGCTGTATTTTGAAAGTATTTTTTTAATCATATGTAATCATATTGGAGACGAATGTTGTGCAGATCTATGGTGCTGTCCTAGAAATGTATTACAGTACATTAGATGTCTGGTCCTTTTCAGCACTATACTGTACGGGTTATTAACACTTTCTATTGTAATGTAGGATTCTGTTATAATAATGGGTTACAATTTGTTATAACTCTTAATAAACCTGTTATTACCTTATTATAGGCAGCAGGTCTTGCCCTTTGCGCTCTGGCCATCTGGGTTGCAGTAGATGATTACAAGCTCTACCCAATATCTAGTGTGTCGGGGAAGGATGACATCTTTGCCGGGGCCTGGATTGCCATTTTCACAGGCTTTGCCTTCTTCTGCATGTGTGTCTTTGGTATCTTGGCTGCTGCGATGAAGAGCCGTGCCTTAATGCTAACAGTAAGACTTTGATACTAAATTCATCACAATTTATTTGGTCACTGAAGTTCTTCATTTGTTCATCTGAACACTGCTTCAAAATATATCATTCAAGTTGAATATATGGTTTGTCTATATCTCTTTCCCTGTTGTTCTTTTCAAGTAAAGGAAAATGTTTATTTTGTGATTTTGACAGTATCTGATCCTGATGTTGATCATCTACATATTTGAGTGTGCCTCGTGTATCACTGCAGTCACCCACAGAGACTATGTGAGTACATGGGAAATGGACACCCTGGGGTACCTTCAGATCTTCACATTGTTTGACCAGTACAATTCTAGAAACACACCTTAAACGTATTCTCCCGTTTTGTCTCATCCTCTCCTATGTGCTGTTTGTAGTTGGTTGGAAACAGTAATCTGGTGAAGAAGCAGATGCTGAAGTACTATGCAGCCGACGGTGACTCTGGCAGTCGGATCACACTGACATGGAACAAAGTGATGAATGAGGTGACTGGTCACCAAAACAAAGGAATCTGACATAGGATCATTTGACTAATCAGAGCCACACCACACATTCCAAACAGACGACTAGCACGAAGACCGACTAAACCTTGGTTATTGTGTGGAGTATCTGTTAGGGAAAGGTATCACATTCCACTAACACACACACACAGTCACACACTCACACGCACACACCCTTGGGAGTAGCAGATGATTTTTCAGGTCTGGCATGTCTTAGCATGCCTGTCTCTCTCCATCATCAATGCCAGAGTGACGCTGCGTCTCTGCTGGGTGAACCGGTTTGGACAGCCCAATAGTGTGGGAAAGACAAGGGATAGGATCAGTTTGCTGCACAGGGACAGAAACAACCACTGCAGACTGTGTTGATGTAGCTAGGATAAAGAATGTAGAGCTGAGGGACACAGTAGACAATTGTCACAGTAAACATGTGTATCAGTAACACGTTCTACAAATACTTATACAGTAGCTTGTTCAGTTTGAGTGAAGTGAGTTAAGTCTGTCACAACATCAGTTTGTCGACTGAATAACTGAACTATTCCTGTTTGATTGAAGAATATTCCTCACCCATGTATTGTTTCTACAACATCCTCTCCTCTCCTATTTCAGGTGGAGTGTTGTGGAACAGATGGCCCAATGGACTGGATAGAGTACAACTCCACCTTCAGGGAGAAGTTTGGTACAGCCTACCCCTGGCCCACCTACTGCTGCAAGAGGAAGAACAACTACGAGGTGGTGAATGTAGAGGCCTGCAAGAACGGCCAGGACACCATCATGTTCACTAAGGTGAGAACACATTCCCATTGCCTAAAACCTAAGAGATTCTCTGGTTCTCTAATTTGCACTTGAAGGCTCAAGATTTAAGTAGCTCATAACCACAGATCTAGGATCTGATTATACAGTACCTACCATGAATTATAACTGTACCGTAACTAATAACAGTATGGAAAATATCTGACCATGTACATTATCAGTGGTTAGGGGTCATTTATACCTCCCACTTGAAGTAAGCACATTCTTGAAGCACAAGCACATTGGGGCGGCATGTAGCCTAGTGGTTAGAGCGCTGGACTAGTAACTGAAAGGTTGCAAGATCGAATCCCTGAGCTGACAAGGTAAAAATTGGTTGTTTTGCCCCTAGTTAAATAAAGGTAAAATAAAAAAATGTTGCTCTATCTTTCTACCCAGGGCTGCTTCAACCACATTGAGTCTGTGTTCAGTCGATATACATGGGCTATCAGTTGGTATGGTTTCGCTGTGCTAATGTTTATGGTGAGTATTCAGTTGGTCTACTTAGGTTGGCAAATAGTTAAGTATTCAGTTGCAACAGTTTAATTACCTGAAAATGATTTATCGGACACCTTTGGATACTACACAACATACAGTAGAGACATGATCGTAACATAAAGTCTAACAACATTTGTACTTTCTTGCTGTAAGTCTAACGTTCCCTTGTCTTTATTTTATTCAGTTCTGTCTGTTGATCCTGGCCATGGTGTACTACCTGATTCTGTGAGAAGTCTGGAGGTGATGTCTCTAACCCATGTTTTTGACTTTCTGCTGAAGCCACACCAACCCTAATTTCAGCAACTACAGTGCATTGCAAAGGTATTCCCACCCTTGGCGTTATTTTGATGAATTACAACCTGTAATTTAAATCGATTTTTATTTGGATTTCATGTAATGGACATACACAAAATAGTCCAAATTGGTGAAGTGAAATTTTAAGAATGACTTGTTTAAAAAAAAAAATGTAAGAATTTAAAACGGATAAGTGGTACGTGCATATATATTCAACCCCTTTGCTATGAAGCCCCTAAATAAGATCTGGTGCAACCAATTACCTTCATACGTCACATAATTAGTTCAATACAGTCCACCTATGCGCAATCTAAGTGTCACATGATCGGTCACATGATCTCAGTATATATACACCTGTTCTGAAAGGCCCCAGAGTCTGCAACACCACTAAGGGGCACCACCAAGCAAGTGGCACTATGAAGATCAAGGATCTCTTTAAACAGGTCAAGGACAATGTTGTGGATAAGTGCAGATCAGGGTTGGGTTATAAAAAAATATCTGAAACGTAGAAAATCCCACGGAACACCATTAAATCCATTATTAAAAAATTGAAAGAATATGGCACCACAACAAACCTGCCAATAGAGGGCCCACCAAAACTCACGGACCAGGCAAGGAGGGCATTAATCAGAGAGGCAACAAAGAGACCAAAGATAACCCTGAAGGAGCTGCAAAGCTCCACAGCGGAAATTCGAGTATATGTCCATAGGACCACTTTAAGCCATACACTCCACAGAGCTGGGCTTTACGGAAGAGTGGCCAGAAAAAAATAAGCAAACAGGTTTGGTGTTTGCCAAAAGGCATGTGGGATACTCCCCAAACATATGGAAGAAGGTACTCTGGTCGGATGAGACTAAAATGTAGGTTTTTGGCCATCAAGGAAACCACTGTCTGGTGCAAACCCAACACATCTCATCACCTCGAGAACAGCAAAAACACCATGTTTTTCATTGGCAGGGACTGGAAAAATGGTCAGAATTGAAGGAATGATGGCTGGCGCTAAATACAGGGAAATTCTTGAGGGAAACCTGTTTCAGTCTTCCAGAGAGTTGAGACTGGGATGGAGGTTCACCTTCCAGGAGGACAATGACCCTAAGCATACTGCTAAAGCAACACTCGAGTGGTTTAAGGGAAAACATTTAAATGTCTTGGAATGGCCTAGTCAAAGCCCAGACCTCAATCCAATTGAGAATCTGTGGTATGACTTAAAGATTGCTGTACACCAGCGGAACCCATCCAACTTGAAGGAGCTGGAGCAGTTTTGCCTTGAAGGATGGGCAAAAATCCCAGTGGCTAGATGTGCCAAGCTTATAGAGACATACCCCAAGAGACTTACAAATGTAATTGCTGCAAAACGTGACTCACAAAGTATTGACTCTGGGGGGGGGGGGGGGGTGAATAGTTATGCACGCTAAAGTTTTCTGTTTTTTTGTTTTATTTCTTGTTTGTTTCACAATAAAAAATATTTTGCATCTTCAAAAGGATAGGCATGTTGTGTAACTCAAATGATACAAACCCCCCCCAAAAATAAATTTTAATTCCAGGTTGTAAGGCAACAAAATTGGAAAAATGCCAAGGGGGGTGAATACTTTCGCAAGCCACTGTACCTAATTTCTTAAATAACAAATGTCTGTGGGAATGATGACAGAAAATTGTTTCTGATATATAGAGAATGAACACTGTGTAGGGATTTTCATCTTTTTAGGTAAATGGTCTCAAATTTGTATATTTTATTTATGTTTATTTTTTTAATGGTGTATTGCACTGTAAATGCTAGTTGAACAAATGGTGATTGGCCTGAAAACTTCAAAGTCCTAACTGCTTTGGTAATGGGATAGATATATAGTTCTTATCATTAAATGTACATTATTTGGTCTATTTGCTACATTGTAGAATAATAGTGAAGACATCAAAACTATGAAATAACACATATGGAATCGTGTAGAATCTAAAATATATTTTGATTTGTTTAACACTTTTTTGGTTACTACATGATTCCATATGTGCTATTTCATAGTTTTGATGTCTTCATTACTTTTCTGCAATGTAGAAAATAGTAAAAATAAAGAAAAACCCTTGAATGAGTAGGTGTGTCCAAACTTTTGATTGATACTGTAAGAGAAAATGTATTTAAAACTTTCAAGAACATGATTTACATGGCTGTTGTACATTTCAGATGTGTATACCATGTTCCATTTCTTGTTGTGTTATATTGTTAACAGAGATCCTTGCTAAGGGATTCTTGAAATTCAGGACAATCTTTGTCTGGGAAGGGAAACGTAATTTGTATGGTTGTTTTTATTTTTTCAGTATTTAATGAAAAAATTAGGGCAAAAATTAAATAACTTAAAGAATCTCATGTAGTTTCCTGACTTTACAGTATCTGAAAACTGTGATTCCTAAAAAATTGTGTCAGGATTTTGGTTAATCTCCATCAGATTTGTCTCTCTTTATTAAATGAATCAGAAATGAATGAGCAGGGTCAGCTATACCATGGAAACCCTTTCTTCATCTCCTGATTGCATGTAGTGCAACAAGACAAGGCATGGTCCTGAAAGTCCTCTACTTTGATAGATTTCGTTCAAATATTTTTTATTGAACACACACAGGAATGGTGTATAGGTATGAAAGGCAGGTATACAATTTTTAACTAAACATAAAAGAGCAGACAGAAATAAAAAGATCCAGAGTTCTGGGTACAAAACAATTATTACAAAACAAGACATACAGAACAAGGACAGGTAGAAAGAGGGTGGGTGTCACCCCCCACTTATTCCCCCCTTTATCCCTTCCCCTTATTCCCCTCCCTACTGCTCGGGTGGCGGTGCCAGCACGTGCTGCCCAGAGGTGGATTAAAATATTACAATTGAGAGTGCGTTAAAAAGTACAAATTCACAGCGCCGAATGGTCCAAGTAAGAGAGGAAAGGCTGCCAGATTTGATCAAATGTTGATAATTTATTGTTCAGAATATATCTAATCCTTTCTAAGTGTACAGTGTTTGCCAATTTGCTGAGCCATAATTTGGTAGTGGGCGCTTCCTTCTTTTTCCAAAACAACAAGATTAGTTTTTTTGCCGAAATGAGACTGTAAGAGATGAGTTGTTTTTGGGGGTTGGTTAATCCGTTTAGGGAATCAGACACTCCCAGGATTATCAGAAGCGGGTCTGGGTCAAATGAAGTCTCCAGAACTTCAGAGAGGATCCTAAAAATTCCACACCAGTAACCATACAAGCTAGAGCATAGGGCAAAGCAGTGGAGTAGTGTACCCTGTGCAGCCTGACATTTATCACACATAGGGGATGTATCAGGAAATATCCTATGCAGTTTGGTTTTGGAATAGTGTAATCTGTGTGATACCTTGAACTGTATGAGACGATGTCTGGAGTTAATGGAGCAGGTGTGCATATACTCCAAGCTATCTTCCCAGTCTGCCACCAAAATGTCAGTCCCTAGTTCTTCCTCCCATTTTGCCTTAATGGCATCTGTAGAGGGTGTGCTAACCGATTGAAAAGAATCATATAAACGAGATATCAGTTTGTCTGAGGTGGGGGATGTTTTTATGCATCCGTCAAACATGCAAGGCTTAGCGTTCCCAAATGTTGGGAGGTGTTTCCTAACATAGTCTCTGATTTGTAGGTATCTGAAAAAGTTACTTCTGGGAAGATTATAAGTTTCCCTCGGCAACTCAAAGGAAGCAAAGGTCCCTTCTCTATATAAATCCCCTATGGTACTTATCCCCAACTCGCCCCATTGCTCAAAGGTGTTATCAAGGTTGGAGGGGGCAAAGGAGGGGTTCCTGGCAACCGGGAGCATGAATGACATTGGTCTAAGCTCAAAGTGGGTTTTAATTTGCTTCCAGATTCGGACTGTGCTATGTATAATAGGATTGTTACGATAAAGTGACCTCTCCAGATTGACAGGCGACAATCACAGCACCAATAGAGAAGGGGTGACACGCCTCCCGCTCCATACTAAGCCAGCTGGGTGACGGACGTGCGTCATCCAGCAAAAACGTAACCGCGCGGAGGTTAGCGGCCCAATAATAAAATATAAAATTTGGGAGAGACAATCCTCCTTCCATCTTGGATTTGCAGAGGTGTTTTTTACCTATCCTGTGTGTTTTATAATCCCAGATGAAAGGATTGATAATTGAGTCCAGTTGTTTATGAAAGGATTTAGGTATGAATACTGGGATGTTCTGGTATAGGTAGAGCAGTTGTGGGAGGAAGACCATTTTAATGGCATTAATTCTTCCGAGCAGAGAAATTGGGAGAGTTCTCCAAAATTGTATGTTTGTCTTGAGTTTTTGCATCAGAGAGGGGAAATTCTCTTTAAATAGTAAGGAGTATTGTTTGGTAACTACAATTCCTAGATAGGTACATTTTTCTGAAGATAACTTAACTGGAAGATGTTCTAGCCAGGAGGTGTTTTGTAACCGTAAGGGCATTAATTCACTCTTGTTCCAATTTATTCTGTATCCCGAGAAGGTACCAAACAAATTAATCACATCAAGAATAGCTGGAATACTAGCTTGGGGTTCTGTTACATAGAGGAGAATGTCATCTGCGTATAGGGAAATCTTATTTAGAGTATCTTTAGTATTATAGCCGTGTATTGCTGCATCAGATCTAATCGCCTGAGCGAGAGGTTCAATGATTAGGGCGAAGAGCATAGTCGACAGCGCACAGCCCTGCCTTGTCCCTCTGTAGAGGTTAAATCGGGGCGACAATGATTGGTTAGTGAGTATTCTCGCACAGGGGTTCCTATATAAAAGCTGGATCCAATTTATGAACCCATCTCCAATATTACATTTCTGTAGGACTTTGAATAGATAGGACCACTCAACTTGGTCAAAAGCCTTCTTGGCGTCAAGAGATATAACGGCAAGGTCCACGTTTGGTAACCTCTGAGAATACATAATGTTGAAGAGGCGCCTGAGATTGAAGAATGAGTTTCTGTTCGGGATAAAGCCGGTCTGGTCCGAATGGACCAGTTTGCCAATTAAAGTGCTAAGCCTGTTAGCCAGGGTTTTTGCTAAAATCTTTTGGTCTGTATTGAGGAGGGATATTGGTCTGTATGACCCTACCTCTTCCGGATCTTTACCCTTCTTATGTATAACTGTAATGAATGCTTCCTCCAAAGTAGATGGGAGAGCTCCATCCTCTCTGGCCTTAACCAACATTTTGTGCAGGTAGGGAGAGAGCATGTTGCTGAATGTTTTATAGAATTCACCAGGGTATCCATCTGGGCCCGGGGTCTTGCCACTCTTTAGAGTTTTGATTGTTTCTCGAATTTCTTCGAGAGATATTTCCTTATTCAGGAAGTTAGAATCTTCCTGGTTCAGGGCAGGAAGATTACAGTCCTACAAAAAGTTTTGCATAATTAAGGGGTTAGGATCTGCTTTAGATGTATATAGAGTCTCATAAAACTGACGGAATCTGTCATTGATGTCTTTGGGGGAAGAGAGTAATTCCCCAGATGCAGATTTAACTTTGTGAATCATTCGGTCACTCACATTTTTTCGAAGTTGTCTGGCGAGTAATTTGTGTGGTTTGTCACCAAACTCAAAATGTTTTTGCTTGGCGTAGAGAAAAGATTTCGCAATTTTAGCTGAGAGAATCTGATTATATTCAAATTTTAAAGAGGTAATTTTTTTATGTTTCTCCATAGACGGATGTCTAGCATTCTCCCTATCCAGTAAGTGAATTTGTCCCTCCAGTTCTACCAATTTCCCCCTGTTTTGCCTACTCCTGGCAGTCTGATAGGAGATGATACAGCCTCTCAAATAAGCCTTAAGTGTTTCCCACAGTAATGCTGGGGAAGTCTCTGTGTTGTCGTTGGTATCAAAGAAAAATGTTATTTGGTCTTTAAGATGTTCACAGAATGTTGGTTCTGTGAGGAGCTGAGGATTTAACCTCCAGACCCTCTCGTTTGGTACAATGTCACCCAATCTCAGGGAGAAGGTGAGTGGACTGTGGTCCGAGATTATAATATCATGATACTTCACATTACAGGTATAGGGGAGTAGTTTAGCATCAACCAAAAAGTAGTCAATTCGAGTATAAACATTTTGAACATGAGAGTGAAAGGAGTATTCCCTACCCGTAGGGTTAGTGATCCTCCATATATCAAATAAGTTAGAATTCTTTATGTAGGTATTCAAGAATTCACTTGAATAGGAGGTGGGGGTTCGCCGGGTAGAGGATCTGTCCAAATATTGGTCTAGCACACAGTTAAGGTCCCCTCCAATGATCAGGTTAGTATGGGAGATATCTGGAATCAGGGCAAGGACTCTTTTGAAAAAAGAGGGGTTATCAATGTTTGGCCCATAGATATTTAGTAGAGTTACAGAAGTAGAGTGGATCTCTCCTATTACGATCACATAACGACCCTCTTTATCCACAATAATGGTTTTATGTAGAAAGGGAATTCCTTTCCGTACCAGAATCGCTGTGCCTCTCGTTTTGGCAGAGAAGTTAGAGTGATACACTTGCCCCACCCACCTACATTTAAGTCTGCTATGAGAATTATTTTTCAGATGGGTTTCTTGCTAAAATATAATATCAGACGAGAGTGCTTTCAAGTGGGCTAGGACCTTGCCTCTCTTAATTGGTTCGTTTAAACCCTTGACATTCCAGGAAGTGAATGTGAGCCCCGCTCCCCTCTCATTTGTAGTTCCTATGGTGGCCTGCATAACATGTAACTCAATAAAAAGGTAAGAAAGCGCACCAAACCATCACGATCAGCATATGTAGCAGCTACACCCGAGCAGTATCCAACCAGCCCCTTACCCCCCTGCAAGCTCCTTTACTTCCCACCCTGTTCCCCTACTTTCCCCACTATTTACCCCCCCAATCAACCCACCTTTAACAGGCATACACAAATAGGAGAGAAAAAAATTGAAAAATAAAAATAATAAACACATTGTCTGGCCGATGCCAAAAAAGCATGGCGCGACCTCGAACAAGAGGTAAAACAAAAATAAAATCCCAACTATACGTTCACCTCTCACTATCCTAGAACTTCTACTAACATATGAACTGAGGAGGCTCCTGCGAATAAAGTGTCCAATTAGCATCTAATAAACCTAAAGAGAATAAGTTGCAACTTAAACATATTGCGCACTTAAGCGTCATCTTGGGTCAATCCCTGAGATAAGCAAGATATAGCATCACAAGATTATATTGCTAAGCACTGCCGGTCTAAACATGAACCATCAGCAACCAACTTAGACAGCCGTACATTTACATATTGTGGGTTAGATCGGAAACAAGAATTTTTCTAAATTAAACGTACCCCCCAGTCAGAAAATAAATAAATAAAAAGGTTATATACATGTATACATACACATACATATACATACATACATACATACATACACATATATATATATATACACATACACACATACATATATATACATACATACATACATACATATATATACATACATACATACATACATACATACATGCATACATATACACACACATACACACACATATACATACACACACACACACACATCCCCCAAAAATACATATAAAAGCATATATTTAAAAAAAAAAAATATACATATACACACACACACACACGCCCATACATATATACATATGCATATATACACATACACACACATACATACAGAAACATTCATGCCCCAGAGTAATAATCTACACTAATTTAAAATATACACATACATAATAGTAAAGTGCTAAGAGAAAATAATTATAAAGTACAAATAATAATTATATGTACGCACACCTACACAGACACTACAGAGGGCTGGTGGGGATCTAATCGGGAGAGCGGCCCTCGGCTAAAACAAAGGCAGAACGGCACAAAACATCAACTTGCTATCCAGGTGTCTGTGTCTGCCCCTTCCCAACCATCACCCCCAGTCCCCTGCAAGCATTAAATAAATGGTATTGTAATAACAATAAATGTAAGAATGGAAAAATAAATAACGAAACAAAACAAAATAATGGGGGAATATAAGTATATTCATCCGAAAGTGTCAATGATCAAACCTGGAAGGCATCCTAAATAGGCATCGCTCTGAACACAGCCAGAATGAAAGTGACTTTAACTGAGAGCCAAGACCTCCCTCCACAGCATCTTACATGTTCGGTAGCCCTTGTTGAGACCGTTCAATACGGTTTCACCCGTTATGGTATAGTATGGATTCGATTCCATGAGCAGACCCTAACACACAATGACAAGGCACTCTAACCTGTACGGGGGATTGGCGTATGTTCCCGGATAAACTTCTCTGCGTCCAAAACCGAGGAGAGCCAAATCTTCTCACCGGAAGGCGGGGTAATTCTTAGTCTTGCAGGGAAGAGCAAGGCCGGGCAAAGATGGAGTTTGTAGAGTTTGGTCATGACATCTCTGTAGCCGCCACGGTGCTTTGCCACATCGGGCGCATAATCATCATAGACACGGAAGCGGTGCCCTTTATGTAACAGGTTGCCCCTCATTCGGGCCTCGCGCAGGATAAGATCCTTGGTCTTGAAACTGTGACAACAGATGATTACTGGGCGAGGACGTTGGCCCGGTCCAGGCACTGGGACAAGAGCGTGATGTGCACGGTCCAGCTGGGGGTCCGAAGCCAAAACATCCGATCCCATTGCATCCTTCAATAGCTTGGCGAAGAAGTCGGTGGGGCGAGAGCCCGCCTCTACCCCCTCTGCCAGAACAACAACGCGAAGGTTATTACGTCTGGAACGGCCCTCCAGGTCGACCACTTTCACAGAAAGCCTCTGCACACTACCCTGCAGTGACGAGCACAGCTTCTCTAACTCGTCGATCCTACCAGCGTTGAATTCAGAAGCCCTCTCAAGGTCCACAATACTCTGGCCCTGCGAAGCGACCGCTCGAATGGTGCTCTCGATTTTGGTGTCCAGTTCAGCAATAGTAGCCTTAAGATCCTCAGCTAAAGCAACACGTAGTTCTCCCAAAGCCTGGGAAAGTTCTTTAAGTGTCACGTTGTTGCCTGTGCCTTCCGCCATGTCTGTCTCGTTGTTTGGTGTGGAGTAGGCCTCCGATGTGGATTTATTGTCCTTTGGTCGCTTATTACTCGGCATTTTTACACAGAAAGTTACAATGTTGTATTAGAAAGATACGTTTGTTGTAAAAAGTATCATAAAGTAGGTTAAGTTAGATTATTTCGCAAAAAAGTTGCAGGAGCCTCACACACCGCCGTTCACTCCAACATGCTAGCTCCGCCCCCCTACTTTGATAGATTTAGACAAACACTATTGAAATCACCATGTTCACAACAATAACCTGTCAACTCCATCTCCCTTATAGGATTTTTTTTGGTGCGCTATGACCATTCACAGTTGAGCTCACTTAGTTTAGCTCAATGCTGATTGGCTATTATGTAAAAAAATATATATATCAAGAGAGGCCAAATGCTTGCTGGCTTCCCTTGTATTCAATGATAGGTGCAGCAACACCTAACAGACTCTCTATCTGGTAATATGTGGCAAATGAAATATTTCTGGTTGGTCTCAGGGAATGTAAAACAATAGGTAGACTTAAAAAAACGTTTTTTTTTTAAAGTATCATCAAATATTTTGAATGAGCAACTAATGAGCAGAGACTGGCGAGTCTCACAAATTTTACGAAATTACCTTAGGCCTATATCTTTCATTATAAACTGGGTGGTTCAAGCCCTGAATGCTGATTGTCCATGGGTATGACAAAAATTTATTTTTACTGTTATAATTTCGTTGGTAACCAGTTTATAATTGCAATTAAGGCACCTCGGGGGTTTGTGATATATGGCCAATATAACGACTACGGGCTGTGTCCAGAAACTCCGAGTTGCATTGTGCTTAAGAATAGCCCTTAGCCGTGGTACGTTAGCCATATACCACACCTCCTAGGGCCTTATTGCTTAAGTCTAATACGGCTATTTACTTACTTTTGTAGCTCTTCATCAGTAGCACACTTTTGTAAGTAGTGAGGACTAACTGTCCTCTCCAAGTTTACCTGGAATTCAGCCTGAAAGGATTTGAGAAATGTGATTGGTTGACGATATGCCTATGATATCAACAATGATTGGAGAAGTGTTTAACATCACCATATGATATAAATTATGATATATTTTTTTAATAAGGGCAACGTAACTGCAATAAACAGTTTGGAATGTCTGACTGAAAAAGGGACAAATCAACCATTATAATTTTTTCTTGTGGTGTTTAATTAAATTTGATAAAATGCGGGACATGAATGCGGGACGCGGTACAGAGGGACAAAATGTGGGACTATCCCGTGCAATCCGGGACATGTGGTCACCCTATTTATAGATTAAGATAGAATATGAGTTTTGGTCAAAATATGTTGATTTTAATTAGGTTTAAGAGTCATAAAATAACTGAGGAAAAACTAAATTGCTGTTAAGTATACCGCTTGAAGGTTGAAGAAAAATATGCAAATTGTCAACTCCGGAAAACATCAACTCCGTCAGATTTATGTCTAATGTCAACTCTGCCAGGTTGCTGAAAGATTTGATAAAACAGTTATTTTTATTGGGGAATTTCTAATGAATTATTTTCCATTATTTAGACAATGTTTGTATTGAACTTAAAAATGTCTGTTTTAATTATCTGTACTCCATTAGAGGCATTTCAACTTTGTCACTGATGGGTAACCCCCTTAAGATCGATATTTTTGTCAATATTCTGAATAAATATTAATATGCTTAAACTGTGGAAGTATTTGCAGTGATATACCTAAGTGATACTTTTAATAAATGTTGTTTTATGTTCTGAATCTATAAAAACATGCCCAATTGCTAACAAAATTAGCCCTGAAGCATTATATAGTGCAATAAATAAAAAGTTGAGAGATTTGTATTACGTATTTGAGTAATCTCATGTTAGAATGATACAAGCAAGGCCTTTAAACACTTGTTGGACAATACATGTAAAAAATAAAATGCTTTTTATGGTGTCTGACTGAGTTGACATGAATCCAGTTTATTGTATTTAATATATATTGTATATATTGTATGTTCCATCTTTCAAGAATCTCTGAGCTACAGTTCTTTGCAAAAGTATTCAGACCCCTTGGAATTTCTTCACTTTTTGTGCTACAAAATGGGATTCAAATGAAATGAATTGTCATTTTTTGTCAACAATCTACACAACATATTCTGTACTGTCAAAGTGGAAGAAAAGGTGTATATTTTGTTTTAGATTAACATGTAAATAACAGCTCCCTGGTTAAATACATGTTAGAAACACCTTTGACATTGATTACAGCTGTAAGTCTTATTTGGTAAGTCTCTAAGAGCTTTGTACAAACCTTGATTGTACAATATTTACACATTATTCTTTGAAAAATTATTCTAGCCCTGTCAACTTGGTTGTTTATCATTGCTAAACATTCCTCTTTAAGTCTTGCCCTAGACTTTCAAGCCGATTTAAGTTAAAACTATAACTAGGCCACTCAGGAACATTCAATGTCGTCTTGGTAAGCAACTCCAATCTATATATGGCTTTGTGTTTTAGGTTATTGTCCTACTGAAAGGTGAATTTGTCTCCCAGTGTCTGTTGGAAAGCAGACTGAATCAGGTTTTCCTCTATGATTTTGCCTGTGCTTAGCCATATTTTGTTTCTAAAAATAAATAAAAATCCCTTGCCAGTGACAAGCATACCCATAACATGATGAACCCACCACCATACTTGAAAATATGAAGTGGTACTCCGTGATGTTTGGATTTGCCCAGAACATAACTCTTTGTCTTCAGGACATAAAGTTAATTTCTTTGCCAAATGTTTAACAGTTTTGCTTTAGTGCCTTATTGCAAACAGGATGCATGTTTTTGAATAGTTTTGTTCTGTATAGGCTTCCTTCCTTTCACTCTTTAATTTAGGTTAGTATTGTGGAGTAACTACTGTTGTTGATCTATCCTCAGTTTTCTCCAGTCACAGCCATTAAACTCTGTTTTAAAGTCACCATCGGCCTCATGGTGAAATCCCTGAGCAGTTTCCTTCCTCTCCGGCAACTGAGTTAGGAAGGACACCTCTATCTTTGGATGATGTATCAATACACCCAGTCACTACAAAGTGTAATTAATAACTTTCTTTTTTTATCCATCTACCAAATCAGTGCCCTCCTTTATGAGGCATTGGTCTTTGTGGTTGAATCAGTGTTTGAAATTCACTGCTTGACTGAGGGACCTTACAGATAATTGTATATGTGGGGTACAGAGATGAGGTAGTCATTCAAAAATCATGTTAAACACTATTATTGCACACAGAGTGAGTCCATGCAACTTACGTGACTTGTTTAGCAAATTTTTACTCCTGAACTTATTTAAGCTTGTCATAACAAAGGGGGTGAATACTTATTGACTCAAGACATTTCAGCTGTAATTTTTTATTCATTTCTAAACATTTCTAAAAACATAATTCTACTTTGACATTATGGGGTAGTGTTTAGGCCAGTGACACAAAATCTCAATTTCATCCATTTTAAATTCACATCAAAATGTGGAAAAAGGGGTGTGAATACTTTCTGAAGTCAGAGGAAGGGTTAATCATTCAAAAATCATTTCAAGCCCTATTATTTCACACAGAGTGAGTCCATATAACTTGTGATTTGTTAAGCCAAATTGCACTCCTGAAATCATTTAGGATTTCCTAAACAAAGATTCTGAACACTTAGGCCACAACTACATTTTAGTTATGAATTTTGTATTGATCTTAAAAAATATAATTTTTCTTCCACTAACAGAGTATTTTGTGTAGATTTTTACAAAAAAGACAATTAAATCCATTTTAATCAAACGTTATAACACAATAGAAATCCAAGGTGTCTGAATACTTTGCTAGGCACTGCATAACTGTTGTACTCAAATGATCCTAAAATGGTCTAACCTTTCCTTTGGAAATTGTACTTATATTTTTTACAGTATATTACATAAAAGGATGACAAAATATTTTAATTGTGCAATAGCAGGTTTTGTTTTCTGGTTTTACCAGTATTTGCTGTCTGGGTGTGCCAAAAGCAAAACCATGGAGAACTCACTGCGCTGTGTTTTGTGTATGGACATGGCACACCTATAGAATACATCACACCCAAACCTTTTAGTCTCGGTCTAATTTGATGAATCCTCATCAAAAAGTAGGAGTGCCTTTTGGTCAGGATGTACAACCAACTTCAGGTGACGTCACAGGAGTCGCAAGAGACAAACAACTCCACACACACCCTGTACATTGAAGATGTTCACATTTAATTTGAAGAAATATCAGGACAAGGGACCAAAGACAACAAAATGGTGTCTCCTGGTTTAAAGAATAACTGTTTGAAGGCCATCTATGCAGCTGAAGGATAATGTTACATTGGTTTTCTGCTATTCTACTCTCTGGGTTACAGCCAGAATGCAGAACCAGTTTAGTTTCAATCAAACAATGGGTAGAAGGTGAAATCCCAAGGCTGCATAATGGTAAAGTAAATATATGGATGAAGAATACATTTAATTTAAAATCGCTGATGAAACTGCAACTTTAAATGTCTTAATCTTTAAAATGTCCATTGTGTTTATACATTTCAATTCTTTAGTATTCTATTCCATGACAAAATCTGTAGTTTAGGAAAAAAACACAATTACAAATTGTTTCATCTTTGATGTAACCATCAGGTTTTTAATTCACACCTTGGAAAACAATACAAAATAAGATTAACTGCCTTTTGCCAAGTGCTATAAGGCTGAAAGGGATAGTATTGGACTGAAAATTCAGGTTACACCCAAACACACATAGGTAGTATAGCCATGTTAAGTCTTTCCAACTTGTATGGACTTCAATGTACTAGGTCACTGCATAGATATAAAAGAGAAGAGGGAGGGAGGGATGCATGCTTATAGACCAACAGGACCATACTCTCACACACACACACACACACACACACACACAGTAACAGAACACATGCGTGCACACAAACAATTATCCTTCAAAAAGCCCAAGTCCAGAGTCATTAGGGAGTTTAATGAAAAATGTGCAATTTTCTTTCATCTAATGTAAGGAGTTTAGGGACACTAAGAGTACCAGGTCCTCTGTGCTGCCTTGAACCTTCATAGTAGAGCTAGATACCATGGCAAGATACCATTCAATGTTACCAGCCCGGACCTAGAGAGAGAAAGTTACCGCCTTAACATGCTTCATGGAACCAAATGATTGTTCATCAAAAAGGCACGTTGAACAAAAACCAAAAAGTATATCTCAGAAGTGGCACCGTGAGGAATACGGACACCATATTTCACATTCTTACCCTGTTACAAAACAGCTCGTCCTTCCCTTGCACTTCATTACAGTGGTATCACAGCATTACAACACAGTTGAGGAAACACCCCTGAAAAGATGTATAGTTCCCAATGTTCAATGGACAGCACTGCTAAGCTAAACTAGCCTAACACAACCTTGTCCTTTGTTTAGCTCTCCTACAATACAACTACACTGGGACATTTGTCTATCTGCGATGGAAAAGTATCCAAAGACAGTGAGACATACCAACGACTGGGAAAGGATTGAACCAGTTTTGTAACCGACACAGTCATAGCGACATTATTGAAGTGATATACATGCGCACACACACAGTTCAATATAGTGGAAGTCTGTGCAAAAACCATTACAGTCCAGGTAATGATCTACCAAGATGAAGTGTCTCCCCCTGATGTCCAATACCAGTATTGCAGTCCTAACGCCAGAATAGGGGAGAGACATGAATTAAGACATGGTGGTTTGTTAATGGAATGACAAACACATACAGTATGTGGTTTCTGCCTCCACTGAATCATCACATCACACCTTTAGTAATGTGTTGTATGTGTCAGGGATACGTTGCATAGGGGCAGGCAGTGAGTACAACTCCCAAAATGGAGGTAAGGACATGTGGGGTGCTTCTGTTGTATTCAACCAACACGGATACAGAAAAACAACCGAGGACCAGTGTGTGGTATTGTATTATCAGCACAGTACTTTGGATAAAAGCATCCGTTAGATTTTTTAACATGTACAAAAACATCCTTCAAGGATAAGTACATTAGATAAGACGCACAGTACAAACTTTCTGCCATCAGTCAGAGATACACACACACACACAGGATTCAGAATGACAGCACAAACTAGTGTAGTACCACTAATCCTAAAACGACAAAGTACTGTCTGTAAAAACAGTTTCCCTAAAACAGAAGGCAATGTTTTGTTTCAGTTTTTCATTTGATGAATTATGTGCTTTTTAGCTCACCATGAGAGACACTCGTCATTGGTTACATGGACACATTTAGACATGCGTACATACATTCACACACTCACATTCTGTCCAGGGATAAAAATTAAAACAATCAAATTCTACTTGGGTCGTTCCACAAAATAAGTGCCTTTTGCGTCCCTTTGATATTTGAAGTACAACATTTAACAGCGTTATATTTGATGAAGTGCCCTTTAATATAGACCACACGGAAAATTCAATAAATATATTTTTTATATGAATAAAAATTCTGCATTTGATGTCTCTGTGACTTCAAGAAGATGAACATTTCTCCATCATTGTAAAGCCCTAGTTATTTTGTTGCTTTGACAGTCATTTCTGAAGACTATTCATTTAAATGCAATTAGTCATTCAGTTTAAGGAAAAAAATAAACCTTTCCCTAATTTTAAGCTCAACCCGGTCATGTGAACTCTTGTTTTAATATGGTGAAACTTTTAAAATAATATTAATTTTTAAATAATAAAAACACATTGAACATCTATTAGTCCAAATAATTGAGTAAGAGCAGGTGAGCTGGTTCTTCTGAAAACATTTCTGGTGTTTTGCAGTGGAAAACTGAGCGGGCCGAGCATAACACGTCAACCCTGTTAACCATAGATGCCCAGGCTTGACATTTTATAAGAATTGTTTTGTTTTGTGAAGCTTGCATTCAATCGCCCCTCCCTGCTACACACAACAAGCTTACATATCCTCTGCCACGAGGGGATTTATGGCTGATTTAAGATAAAATCGTCAAGCCTGTTACTTTATTTGGCACTTTATTTGGCACTTACAATAGTATTTTTTTTATTTATTCAACCTCGATGGGAAAACATGTTTTTTAAATTAAGTTGAACATGTACTCTTTATGATAGAATGTCTAAAAGTAGGTGAAATCAACAAACAATATACATATCAAAAGGTACCGAATTGGTGGAACGACAGACTTATTTCAAACAAATGATTTATATTACATGCATTCCTTGAAACAAAATATAAAATAAATAAAACATGTAAAATCAAGCTTCTGAAAACCACTAAACCAAATCAGCAGCATTTGAGGTTCTTCTATTTAAAAATGAGAAAGACCGAGGTTAATTCCCCGTGGAGTCCTCTCTCAGTACTACAACCGTGTAAAAAACAAACAAGGCAAACCCAATCAAACCACTGTGCAGAACACCAAATCATCTGTTAAAATGTACAGCAGCCAGGGTTTTTTCTGCATAGAAAAGTCTTGGGCGGGCTGCCTAAGTGCTTTTCCGGGCCGCTTATGTAAAAAATAAAAAGGACTATATATTATGATATACACAGTACCAGTCAACAGTTTGGACACATCTACTCATTCAAGGGTTTTTCTTTATTTTTACTATTTTCTACATTGTAGAATAATAGTTAAGACATCCAAATTATGAAATAACACATATGGAATCATGTAGTAACCAAAAAAGTGTTAAACAAATCAAAGCATATTTTATATTTGAGATTCTTCGAAGTAGCCACCCTTTGCCTTGATGACAGCTTAGCACACTCTTGGCATTCTATCAACCAGCTTCATGAGGTAGTCAGCTGGAATGTATTTCAATTAACAGGTGTGCCTTGTTAAAAGTTAATTTGTGGAATTTATTTCCTTCTTAATGCGTTTGAGACAATCAGTTGTGTTGTGACAAAGTAGGGGTGGGATACAGATAATAGCTCTATTTGGTAAAAGACCAAGTCCATATTATGGCAAGAACAGCTGAAATAAGCAAAGATAAACGACAGTCCATTATTACTTTATGACATGAAGTTCAGTCAATACGGAACATTTCAAGAACTTTTAGTTTCTTCAAGTGCAGTCGCAAAAACCATCAAGCGCTATGATGAAACTGGCTCCCATGAGGACCGCCACAGGAAAGGAAGACCCAGAGTTACCTCTGCTGCAGAGGATAAGTTCATTAGAGTTAACAGCACCTCAGATTGCAGCCCAAATAAATGCCACACAGAGTTCAAGTAACAGACAAATCAACATCAACTGTTCAGAGGAGACTGCGTGAATCAGGCCTTCATGGTCGAATTGCTGCAAAGAAACCACTACTAAAGGACACCAATAAGGAAAAAGAGACTTGCTTGGGCCAAGAAACACGAGCAATGGACATTAGACCAGTGGAAATCTGTCCTTTGGTCTGATGAGTCCAAATTTTAGATTTTTGGTTCCAACCGCCATGTCTTTGTGAGACGCAGAATAGGTGAACAGATGATCTCCGCATGTGTAGTCCCCACAGTGAAGCATGGAGGAGGTGTGATGGTGCGTGACACTGTCAGTGATTTATTTAGAATTCAAGGCACACTTAACCAGCAGGGATACCACAGCATTCTGCAGCGATACGCCATCCCATCTGGTTTGCGCTTAGACTATCCTTTGTTTTTCAACAGGACAATGACCCAACACACCTACAGGCTGTATAAGGGCTAATTGACCAAGAAGGAGAGTGATGGAGTGCTGCATCAGCTGACCTGGCCTCCACAATCACCGACCTTAACCCAATTGAGATGGTTTGGGATGAGTTGGACCGCAGAGTGAAGGAAAAGCAGCCAACAAGTGCTCAGCATATGTTGGAACTCCTTCAAGACTGCTGGAAAGGCATTCCAGGTGAAGCTGGTTGACAAAATGCCAAGAGTGCACAAAGCTGTCATCAAGGCAAAGGGTGGCTACTTTGAAGAATCTAAAATCTGTTTAACACTTTGATTCCTACATGATTCCATGTGTTATTAATATTTTTGAAGTCTTCAATATTATTCCACAATGTAGAAAATAAATAAAAACCTTGAATGAGTAGCTGGGTCAAAACCTTTGACTGGTACTGATATATATATATATATATACTGTATATATATTTCATTTTTAAATAATAAATCATTGTCGGGATAAGAAATGTTCAGTGTCAACTTAAATTACTAAAAAGAGATGAAGTATGTAGAAAGATGGACCTATATATTTTCATCTTTGAGAACTAACCATCACTAAAATAAAAGCTAGACACAGGGAGAATCTACAATTCATAAAATGATGCAGTCAGGAGTTTTTGTCATGGCATGGGGCCACCATAGAGTTTTTTTTGAATTGGAGAAAATGTGCTTTAAAACTGTTACATTTTGTCACTGCGGCCAACAGAAGGGCCTCTAAAATTGTTGCTCGGCCACCGCACCATTGGCCACGCACACCACCTAAGCCCATTTTGATCCATAAAAGACCCTGGCAGCTATTTGCCTTTCTTTCTCAACACTCAAAACAACAGTCTGCTCTGGAATGTTTTCAAATCTAAGCCACTTTTCGGTTCATCTCTTTGATCTCTTCTTCCTCATTGGTCCAGTGGTTGCCGGTGTGAAATGGTGATAGGCCCCAGGGAATGTTCAAACAGGAAACTGGACTTTATGTCTAGCTACCCCAGAATGCCTTGCCATTGGTCCCATTTCTAAACATGACCGATTGTCTCACGTTTCCAGGAAGGCTTTCTATCGTCCTGTTCCCTTTCTCTGTGGACCATGAGAGTTTTACATGGTCTCTTCCTAGCTCTTTCTCTCTCTTTCACATTCAGTCTGATAGGGTACAGTGTGTAAAAGTCTACTTTGCGCTCCTCCTCAGCAGTAGCTGCGTGTCTGACCCTCAGTATGGATGGTCCAGTTGGGTGATGGTCCAGGTAAACTGCCCTGCCGTGCCAGCCCTCTCTGGTTCCTCAGACCCTGCGGCCGCAGCACTGCCTCGTGGACCACATCTCTGCGGGGGGGAGGGTTGGGGTATTGGCCCAGCATCGGGCCAGGATGGAAGGGGTACTGGCTGTACTGGAGGCCTCCTGGCTGGCTGGGGTAGGGCCTGGGGGCTCCCAGCGTCAGGTTGGAGAAGGCTGCAGACGGGGAGTCGGAGGGCTCCAAGAGGGGCTGGCTGGGGTAGCTGGAGGAGCAGGGGTCCTGGGGGCTCTGGATGGGGTAGGGGGGCTCCTGGTAGTGCTGCCGAAGGGGGTAGGGGTTAGCGCCAGAGCTCTGGTGCTCTCCCTGGGGCCCAGGGGTAAAGTCTTGGGTCCGGTAGTATTTGAGCACCTGATCGCCTGAGGGCATGACGTCAAAGGCCTGCCTGTACTGGCCCCCGGGCGAGGACCTCCGGAGTGGGTCTAGGCGTTGGAAGCCCTCTGCCCCGGCCCTCTGAGGAGCCCTGATCAGTGAGGGGCCCGGGGTGTAGACATTATAAGCAGACGGGGGCTGGTTGTGCTGCTGGCTGGGGTAGGGGTTGGCAGGGTGCTCCATGGCAGGGGAGGAGCTGGCAGAGGAGGAGGTGACTGTGGAGGGACCCTCAGCCCTCTCCTCCTCAGCCAGCTTCTCTATCAGCAGGGAGGCGATCTCCTTCCCCGACAGGCCCGGGATGGGCTCCGTACTGCAGCTGGAGCTCTGGGGGTCTGAGCGGCTGCGGTAGTGGATCCCTGTCGATGTAGACGCTGTGCGAGCTGGGAGGAAGTTGCTCTCCTGGATGCTCCCTGGGGTCGTTGCGGCCGAGTCGTTGTGGGCGGCTGGGCTGTCTGGAGTGGAGGGGGTGAGGCTAACGCTGGTGGAGCCTCCCTGGTCAGGGGCCAGGCGGGGGGAGGACTGTCTCTGATCCTCTGGGTTTGGCGTGGCAAGAGGTTCAGAATCTTGTGTAGAGTCTCCATCCAGGTCTGTGCTGGTCCAGCTCTTTGTGTTTTGGGCCCCAGTAGAGGGGCTGGGGAAAGGGAAGTTGACGTAGATGGGCTCAGACAGGTCCTTGGAGGTTGGTCTGTGGGACTGGGGAGGGGAGGGCTGGGATGGCTGGCCCTGGAGAGACTTGCCCTGGGGAGGCTGGCTCAGACTCAGAGGAGCCTCCTCTGGCTTACGATAGCACACCTTCCCGTTTTCAAAATAGGGGTGTAGCTGGGAGGAGGTGAGGTCTGTGGAGGCTGATCTGTTGGAGCGGTGGAGGTTGCGTTGGTGCTGGTAGAGCGCCAGGGGAACCATGGAGGAGGAGGGGAGGGGGTGCATCTCACTACGGGCCTGCCGGACTGAGGAGGAGGTCTGGAGCCGGGGGTGGTGGTGAGAGGGGTGATGGTGGTGGGTGGAGCCGTCCTGGGAGTGGTGGTGAGAGTGGGAGTGTCCGTGGAAGAATGAGTGGGACTGGGAGTGGGCAGCTGCCCAAGCCCGCGTGGCTTCTTTGGACCAGAGCTGGGGCCCCCTGTCCCCTCTGGGTCCACCCTGGTTGTGGTGGAGAGGCTGGGGTTGGTGATGCCCCCGGTAGATGGGCCTTTTGTTGGCCTCTGGGTGGGGGGCCGGTCGGAAGTTATCCTCCAGATCCAGCCTCATGTTCTGGTAGCTGTGGCGGGCGTAGCTGGGGGGGCCCTGCGGGTTCTCAGGCCCGGCGATCTCGTAGTAGAAGTTCTCCATCTTTCCCTGGTCCTCTGAGGTGGAGGAGAGGGGCACGGGCCGGATCTGGGCCTGCTGAGGGGGCTGCTGACCCGGGGATGGTTGGCTGGCTGCCCTGGCTGCGTGGTAGCGGGCGAGGTGGTCTGGAGCTCCACTCAGACGCTCTGAGAAGGCCCTGGCCAGAGGAGGGTTCCCCTGCTGACCAAAGATCCGCCTGATGCGCCCTGAGTCCAGGGAGCGACGCATCTCATTCTGGGCCAGTGGTGCTCTGTGGGGACGCTCCAGATCCAGGGGCTTAGGGGGTACTTTGGGGCGGGTGGGCTGGAAAGCACAGACCTGAGTCAGAGGGGACTCTGATTTGGAGTGCAGGAGCTGGGGGTGGGCCGAGGACAGCTTAGACTGGGTGGAGGTTGATTTCTGTTGGAGGTGAGGGGCAGAGAACTGGCGTGAGTAGGCTGGGGGCTTCCTCTGAGACCGGGACTCAGTGGGGCTAGGTCTCTCCCCAGACTGGACTGGTTTGGGTAGCTGTGACTGGGGCAGCTGCTTCTGGTTCTTGTAGATGGGGCTGGGGGTCTGGTCGTCTCCAGAGGCGCTCCCACCAGACAGCTCCGAGTTGGACGCCACAGAGTCAGACGTCTCAGAGGACAGCGTCTCCGTATCCTGCAATAAAAAATACAAATTATAACTTTTTTTACCGCCATACAGTAAGTTACAGTACTGGTTAGTCATGCATGCTGTAGCTACGTGCAGCCGGACATACTTTACTGTACTGTTCTCTAAGCCTGATTAACCAGCTGGGAAAATAGAACATGGACTTTGTCAGTCTTCTCATAACAACGACAGTTAAAAAAAGGAATCAAATTTTGCCCAGGCAACTGTAAACATCTTGCTTGTTATGGTTAGGAAATGAAGGCTCGGCTGAAAATGACCTGATAGCACTGTTGTCGCTCTTCATATGGATCCCAAAACTAGAACATCTCCAGCACAGTCAAAACAACATCAACCACTTAGAATTTACCACAGTACAAACGGACACAGTTTACACAAAGTTACACCCATACAGTGCTACTTACAGACATGTGCACACTCCCACACACACACACACACCTGTCCTGGAGTCCTCCAACCCTGGCCATGTCCTGTATCTGCTGCAGTCTCTGTCGCGTTTCCCTCTCCCTCGGTCATCCACACAGACAGGGGGCGCACTGTGGAGTAGAGCTGATTGGGGTCAGAGGACAGCAGCTCTCCTGCGTCGGCAGACAGGGAACTCTGGTAGCGGGTGCCGGCTACGTCCTGGGACCGGGACTGAGGGGGGCGGTAGGGGGGCGAGGCGCCCTGTCTCAGGGCCTTGTTGGCACTCTCAGCCAGGGCCAGGGCCATGAGGCGTGCTGGGTTTTTAGGAGGTGGAGGGGGAGGCTGGGAGAGCAGGGGGGCATCGGTGGGTTCCTTTATACCTGTAGAGGGGAGAGGAGGGTTAAATTACATGACTATGGTCTGCAGTAAAACCTCGAATCATTGAAAACAAACTCATTTTTGATGATGACTATAATCAATTGACTAATACATTCAATCAAACTTGTTGGCCGAGTCCATTCCTGTCTACTCACCCTGTCCTCTGATCTTGGCCTCGGGGCCCAGTTTGCTGCGGATCTCCTGCTGGCAGCTCTCCGTCAGCTGGAAGTCACATGACCGAAGCAGCATGGAGATCATCTGAGGAGGCTGTGACTGGGAGGGGCCGCTGCTCGGGATGCCAGGCTGTAATTCACCAGCTCGCCCGCCAATCATGTCCAACACCTACGAGAGAGAAAGTCAAGTTTGGTGAGGCAAATTTATCATAGAGTATATAGGAAAGTAAACTCCAATCCTGAGATACAGAAATACAGGGACAGCAGTGACAGAGAGGGAGGAATTACCTTAGCAGGGACGCTGATGGATACAGGGTCAGAGATGTCCAGTGTAGGGGACTTGGGGGCTTTTTGTGAGAAGGCGTTCACCATCTTCCGGGTGAAAGATCTTCTCTCTGGTGGGGGCTGAGCAGGGGGGGCAGAGGTCACAGGTGTAGTGGGCTGGCCCTGGCTGTTTGAGGTACTCAGGTTGGAGCCTTCCCCTGATTGGCCGGCAGATGGGCTGGTATTGGCCGGTCTGTGTTGACAGAACACCTGAGGTGGCGGGGCTGTGGCGGCGATGATCAGACTCCTCCTGACGGCCGCATCCGATTGGTTGAGCACCGAGTCGGGGTCCTCTGTGATTGAGCGCTGGCTGCTGGAGTGAGAGTGTCCTTGGTGGCTGAGGCAGCGGTAAGGAGGGGGCGTGGCAGTGGGCGGGGACTCCCTGCCGCCCGCGGTGACTGCGCTGCTGCTCAAGCCGATTGGTCCGTCCTCCAGGAAGGTGGGGCTGAAGTCAATGACGTCCTCGGCCATCCAGGAAGCAGCCGGGTCCTGGTTGGAGAAGTCAGGCAGCATGTAGATGCCTTCCTCGTCTTCATCCTCATTGTCTCCATCCTCCCTGGGCCGGCGGTCCTCAGGCAACAGGCTATCATACGAGCGGCTGGAAGGCAGGCGGGACGGGGGGCGCTGGGGCAGGTGCTGAGGGTCCATGGAGGCAGCCAAAGACAGACCGTCACTACTGGAGCGGGGCCGCCGCAGACGCTTCGACTGTCCTGAGAGAGAAGGAGAGGTAGGAAGAGAGAGAAAGCAAAAAAAAAAAAAAAAGAAAAAAAAAAAGGAAGTCAGGTTTTAAAATAAGCATCTCTGTAGTGCTCGTCTCTTAGTGCTCCAACCAGCTCCCAAACAATCCATTCTACTCCGACTGTCCCAAAATCAACTATAATCACGGCTTCCAGACATTACTTCTCTTCCCCAGTTTCCCCTGACAGAGACATCTCATACTCTATACTTAACGGACGAGAAGAGAGAGGCTCTGCTATCGATCAGTCAGAGGACTTAACCAGCTGAGATGAGTATCAGTATTAGCGTCAGTGAGTTATGGCCTACTGTGGTGTACCTGCTCCACTGTGCTGGGACGATAAGGATTCCTCACTCTTAGCTGAACGCAGGGTCACACTGTCCACACGACAACCTGCAGGAGAAACCAAGGAGAGAGAGAGAAAAGAGGGAGAAAGAGACAGCCAGAGAGAGAGAAAGGGAGATCTGTCATACAAAGAGAGAAGGGGATCAAAAAGGGCGACAAACTGTGGAGTTGGTATTTATTTTCCTTTCCACCTCCATCCATCCAGGTAAATTGACTGAACATAACCCTGGTGTGTGTGTGGTCCAAATCAGACATGACATCTACCTGCGTGTGAGGTGGCGGGCTGGAACAGGGAGCTAATCCTCATTGGTTTACGTCGCCCCGCCCCCGGAGGCTTCCCGATCGCAAAGAATGTCTTCCAGCTCCCTCCAGCTGCCTTCCGTATCTTCATCCCTCTCTTCCTCCTGTAGGGGGAGGAGAGAGAGCAAGACAGAGAAGAAGAGAGGGAGATTTAGGTGGGTGAGACTGCTAAATCAACTGCATGTGATAGTGAAACTACAGAAACTTTCATGGTCTGGAAAAAGCCTGGCCTCCCACTCACCTGTCGACAGGGTGGTCCAGCACGGTGTGGAACTGGCCCTGGAACTGGACTGGTGCCCCTTGGAGGAGCAGAGGAGCCTGTGTCCTGGCCTGGGCCTCTTCTAGGGAGAGCAGCCTGGTGGAGACAAAGGACTTGGGCCTGGTCAGAGAGTGCCGCCCTGCAGGCAGAGAGAGGACAATTAGTAATAGGTAGAGGGTGGGAGAGTGAGGAGGCTTTGGTGACGGAGGCCAAAAGCTTAGTTTCGAATGAGATCCTATTCCCTGTATAGTAAGTGCACTACCTTTGGCCAAAGCCCCTAAGTGGCACACTATGTGTAAAAAAAAAGAAGAAAAAAAAAAAAAAAGAGTACTATACGGGAAATAGGGTGTCATTACAGATTTGCCCAACGAGAGCGAATAAGACATGGAGACGCTTGCAACTCAGAAATCACATGGAGTAAACAACATAAAGGGAGGGAAGGCTGAGGTATGCAGAGGAAGTTGGACCTTTTCATTTGTAACTCCAAATCAAAGAGCAACCAAAGTAACCTCAATGGCAAAGTTTGCTGAAATTTGCTAAACAGGACACCCGTCAGGGGAGAGCAGAGCATGGGTCATCAGACAGGATTGACATTTAAACAAATATGTATTATTATAATGCAATTAACAGAGTACTGTAACAGTGTCTTATAGGGCAAGTACATGCCAGGAAAGCCCAAAAATATTTTTTCCACTTTAATTTACTGCAATACAATTTTTCACATTAAATGTATTCAACATAAAACTATTTATATTAATACTTTCAAAAATCCCCTTTTTGATTTACCATATTTTTGGGACAAATTGTTGGAACAACATGTCAAACACTTTCAAATGCGTAAAATTGTGCTCTGCTACTTTTATACATAAACATTTCCATTAGTCATTAAGCAATCACATTCAGCAAATCACCAGCAGAGGGAGTTACATTTGAATCCATTTTCCCATTCACTGGTGGTGCTCACATAATTTATCATAACTTTAAAAGTAGCAGAACGTTGAAAAGTTGATGTACTTGTACAGTTAATATATTTTCAAACAGTGTCTAAAAATGTACAAAATCTAAATGGTACGAGATATTCACAAATATGTTTTATGTTGAATAAATGTGTTACAAAATCATCATCTAGACATAATCCATATTTTAGAGCACACTATCATGTACAGTTCACAGATCATAGGCTCTTAGAGGATTTTCTCACAAATGGTTTGTGATACAAATGTAAAAACCATATCAAACATTCATCCTGCTAATTACGTTTCTGTGAGAATAGCCAGAACAATCTGACACGCAAAATATTTTTGGGACTTTCCTGGCGTGGAGTCTGAGACGCAAAGCAAGCATCTAACTGAGCCCTGGCTGGGACGCTGACAGAAACGCTTCAGCTGGAGAAGCACACAGATACTGCTGATCTGTAGACAATACTGAGGTTAAACATTTTAGCTATAGGTCCTATTGATTATTTAGCTAGCTGACAAGACAAAACAGATCACGGAAGCTGGGAATAGTCAATTCAACATTGTTGTTTACCTGGTGGTTCTGGCTCAATGTAATCCTCTTAAAAGAAATATCCACAGCATTTGTGACACATTGATCAAAACAACGTCTATTCTTTAATAGTTTGAGCATTACAGCACAAAACAACCTAAAAGTTACTTTAATAACTATTTAAAATGACAAAAATAAATATTGGAGTACACACAAAATGTAACTGACCACATTTACTTCAAGATGGGATGAATTTGAACAAGGATGGAAGTTTATTGCCTATTCAACTGTCAATACAATAGAAAGATCATGTGAGAGTTTACAGTTGACCAGTGACTCAAACCATGAAGAGACACTGGGTTTATACAAACATATATCAGCATGTGCACACAAAACTTAGCTATATTAAATGTTTGTTTTTTTACCCCTTTTTCATGGTATCCAATTGATTTGTAGTTACAGTCTTGTTTCATCGCTGCAACTGCCGTACGGACTCGGGAGAGGCGAAGGTCGAGAACCGTGCGTCCTCCAAAACACGACCCAACCAAGCCGCACTGCTTCTTGACACAATGCCCACTTAACCCGGAAGCCAGCTGCACCAATGTGTCGGATGAAACACCGTACACCTAGCGACCTGGTCAGCGTGCACTGCGCCCGGCCCGCCACAGGAGTCGCTAGTGCACGACGGGACAAGGACATCCCTGTCAGCCAAACCTTCCCCTTATCCGGACGACGCTGGGCCAATTGTGCGCCGTCTCATGGGTCTCCCGGTCGCGGCCGGCTGCGACAGAGCTTGGACACGAACCCAGAATCTCTAGTGGGTTTATACATGCCTTAGACCACTGCGCCACTCGAGAGGCCAACTTGGCTATACTTACTATCTACTGGAAAACAACAGACAAAAGCCCAATAGGATGAGACACATTCATCATGAACTCTTTCTTGTGCACATCGTACAGAGATCTCAGGACAAATGGGTCACACAGAAGCCAAAAGTAGACCAAGCCTAAACTAAACCAATCAACGCTATAGAGCGCTTGTAAGCATCCAGCATTGAGAGAGGGAGAGGGAGAGAGAAGGCACGGACGATCAGAACATGGAGTAGCGTCGCCTCTCTACGGTGACTTCCAGAAGAGGAGCAGATACTGTAGGGTGCCTGGGGGCCTTAGGGACCTCCTCACCCCTGGACTCCCCCACCTCCTCCTCACCCCTGGCCTCCTGCAGACTCACCAGCCTGGTTCTCTGGTGCTGCCGAGAGACCTTACACTCCAGCTTGCCCGTTGCTACGGAGACACACAGCTCTCGCTCACTATCTGCTGCTTCCATCACACTTGGCATACACTGATTGAATCAACGTTGTTTCCACATCACTTCAATGAAATTATTGAATCAAGGTGGAATAGACGTTGAATTGAAGTCTGTGCCCAGTGGGATGGTTACAGTATCAGTGTGGCTGAGGGCTCACTTTATGGTAAGTTTTCAGTTTTATTCCATATTTAATACTGATTTTTATCGAGAGTAAAGAACAAAATGTTGCCAAATATTGTACTACTTTTTGGACAATCAATTATGAAGGAAATGGATGCAGTGGAAAAATCTTTCCATGCTTAAATCACTTATATTACTGCCATTTTAGACTATTCATACACATGTTACACTGTGCTGTGAGGCAAGACAAAGAGTGCAATGAAATAATATATCACAGAGTCATTCAAGTAGAGTTGCTTTCATAGATTTACAGCATTTGCGGGGTAAAAAGCGGCGGACAGCGGGTGGTGGTGACAGTTGTAATGGTGGTAGAAGTGTCATCCATTATATACAGGGCTGTTTAACCAGACAACTAAAAGCTTTAAGTAGAGGATAGAGGAAGCCTGGCTGGCTGAGTAGTAAAGCTAGTTACTGTAGGTACTAAAAAGAGGCTTTGAGGCTCTGAGGTAAATGCTCTGTGTGTGGCATTGATAACACAAAACCACAGAGCTGATACAGAGGGAGAGAAGACAGAGGGAGCACTCTGAAGGAGAGAAGACATTTTCAGTCGAATCCTAACTTGAAATCCACACGTCACTGACGATTGCCGACTGATGCAAATAATGCATTGATTTCAATGGGAAATGTGTGTATCCACACAAATGGAACTCCAGTTCGGAGGATTGCGTCCAGTGAGCGTTAGAGAAGCCAGCGTTTGGGTTATGGTGATGTGCATACCTGTGCCTGTGAAGCGTCCTACAGAGGTGAAGGAGTCACTGAAGAGCACGTCCACGTGACTGAGGAGAAACTCCACCACCACAGACTGGATCCGCACCTCCTTAAACGGGTCAGCACCACTCAGACCCACCGCCTCGATCTCCATAGATCTGCCACGGAGACAACAGACAGCCACACCAGGGTCAACTCCAGGAAGGTGTTGCAGACAGAAATGCCATGAATAGAGCTGACATGATTCCTCACTGTACATGTCAGAGGCACACCTGTTCTAAAAGATATATTTCTATAGGAACGATCCACAACAGGTAGGCACAGACACACACCTGAGCAGGTTGGGGGCCCAGACAATGGCCAGGTTCTTGATGTGCATGTTGGTCTCTCCGCTGCAGGTGGCCAGACCAGCCAGGTGTCTAACGAGGTACTCCAGGGTCCTGACAGAGAGAGACAACGTCAGTCCACAATCTGTCTCCATGGCTGTGTTGTTTGTATACCTGTAGTCTCTGTCTCCATGGCTGTGTATACCTGTAGTCTCTGTCTCCATGGCTGTGTTGTTTGTATACCTGTAGTCTCTGTCGCCATGGCTGTGTTGTGTATACCTGTAGCCTCTGTCTTCATGGCTGTGTTGTGTATACCTGTAGTCTCTGTCTCCATGGCTGTGTATACCTGTAGTCTCTGTCTCCATGGCTGTGTTCTGTATACCTGTAGTCTGTCTCCATGGCTGTGTATACTTGTAGTCTCTGTCACCATGGCTGTGTTGTGTATACCTGTAGTCTCTGTCACCATGGCTGTGTTGTGTATACCTGTAGTGTGGTGGTGGGAGCTGCTGGATGACATCATGTACTTTCACCATGCGCTCGTCGTCCGTCATCTCTCCCATAAAGTCCTACGGAGGAAGACCAGGGAAAAAACAGATGGCAAGTTTAGCCTTTGACAATGGACAGCACTTTCAGTTGGAGGGAGTTGTGTTGGGTTATGGCCATGTACTCACAGCAAACTTGTCGTAGAGCTGGTAGGTGAGCAGGGGGTTGGGCAGCTCTCTGAAGTAGAGCTTACACAGGGACCCCACACAGTGGATGTCCTGCATGTACATATCCTTGGTCAGGTCTGGAACGTTCTCACTGTCAAACTCATGTCTGGTGGACAGAGAGAGTGTCAAATAGGGTTGAATGCCAAAAAAGTATTGCATATTTGCCTATATGTATTTTATGCATGCAGTCAATGATCTATGTAGTTCTTTAAGTCTTTACAGGTTCAGGGCCTGACATGCAGGGTTAGCATGAGGGGTGGTACCGGAGTTTCTGAATGTTGGAGGAGACTCCAGAGTGCCTGTAGATGCCGTCCACCACACCATGCTTCTCTATGAACTCTGAGCAGCTCTTCAGAACCTGTGGAACTGGAGAAGCACACAAAGATCATTGTCACACGTTACAGTAGTACACCAAACCAGACCAGGCTCTCAAGGACACACAGATATGACTCCCTGAGACTCTAGAATTAGAACTGTAGAAATCTAACTAGGGCAATGGGCCCATTTCATCAACTCCGAAGCACTAATGGGTTCCTAAAATGGCATGATTGACTTAAATATTGTTCCGAGTTCACTTGACACACCAAAACCGCTCACTCTCTGCAGCCAGCAACTCACTCTTACGTTACTATAAAAATAACAAGCCCAAAGATACTGACAACTACTTTACATCCCCAAAAGGTTACGTGAGGATAAGTGTGGTTTTATGTACCGTCCAGTCCTGAGTTGAGGAGGTGCTCTCCCAGGTCACAGCCGAACACCCTCTCCTTAAGAATGCCTCTCTGTTTGAGCTTCTGCTTGGTGGGCCTGGACTTCATAAAGGTGCGCAGGAATCCCATCAGCTTGCCGTGCTTCTTAGAAACTGTCAGAGGGGGGCGACAGAGAGCTGCTGAGTAATGACACTACAGTGGGAAAGAGAGACTATTGTGGTGGGTGAGGGGTCCATCTTTGTGAGGGGCGTGTCTTTGTTTGTGTGTACAGAGAATTGCCTGCAAACATGTGTGTTCACGTGTGTATGTGTATCCATGAATGTCATCATCGTCATCAAATATAAAACGGGTGAAAAGACATGAGAAAATAGGAGAGTTTAGTGGGAGCTGGAGCATGGACACTAGTAGGAGGCTGGGTCGTGTTCTGGACCAATGAGCCACGACCACCAACATCATTAGAACAATAAGCAGCAGCAGATTACTTCAACGCATCGTGAAGATTAGGAGCAAGGAAATAATGATTGTCATTGGTCATAATAAACCTGTATCGTCTTCCTCTAAAACAATGACTTGCTTCTCATTTATACAACAAGCTCCATTGTGTTTTATGATTTATGGGTGACTCTAAAATACATGTACACTAATTCTACTCTAAAAACATCCTCACCACTCCTGCCATGCGAACAGCCCTAGGCTTGGCTAGTTGTATAAATGGCTATTGTACGTTTCCTGGTTGGCTTAAGGGGAAATGTGTTATACAGGCCTTGCATTAAGGGGAGAGATGAGGCGCTAGGAAAGATAAGGACGGTGGAAGGACTCTGATTAGATGACAAATAGATTAATGAGAGAAATTCCATTTCAGTTGTTGTTACCAGCAAGTCTTAGGTACCAAGGCTGAGGAACTGAGAGAGAAAAAGAGAGAAAGGCAATAGATACAACAGGAAGGCGGTTGAAACACCAGCTAAATACATTGTTGTTCTGTACTTCGCACTCCCAAAACAGAGATATACTGTGGTCGGAGATACAAATATGAAGACAGCAACGATGTTGTGACCACATTAGGCAAGCAAAATAACCTATGGGCTGAGTAATTGTGAAACTATGTGATCCACTGTGTGTTTCTGGTTATAACACGAGGTCATGGATCCTTTAATAAAAAAATTGTCTAGAGAGAGATATCATTTTATAATGTTTACTTAGAAGACTTACAAGACAAAGATACAAGGGAGGGAGGAAAAGTGGCTGTTATATACAGTTCAATTAAATATAAGCAATATATGCTGCATGCCAGAAAGAAAACATAGTAACCATGACAGCTAGTACTGCATGTTGTCAAACTCATTTCAAGCCATCCCCTGCAAAACCGTCGACACGCTCTGTGGAGACTGAATACTCATACAGTAGTGATTGATTGGTTGATTGCGTCTGTTTACCGGATGTAGGAGAGGGAGGTCCTGGTGCGCTGGCGTTGGCTGGATCTCCATCTGGAAACACAAACGTCACTCAATACATCTGACATTGATCTGGTGACACACTGCATTCGGAAAGTATTCATACCCCTACGTTACAGCCTTATTCTAAAATGTATTAAGTTGCCCCCCCCCCCCCCTCTCAAATTACACACAGTACCCCATAATGACAAAGCAAAAACAGTTCATAAATGTTTGCAAATTTACATAGAAAAACAGAAATATTATATTTACATAAGTATTCAGACCGTTTACTCAGTACTTTGTTGAAGCATCTTTGGCAGCCATTACAGCCTCGAGTATTCTTGGGTATGACGCTACAAGCTTAGCACACCTGTATTTGGGGAGTTTCTCCCATTTTTCTCTGCAGATCTTCAAGCTCTGTCAGGTTGGATGGGGAGCATCGCTGCACAGCTATTGTCAGGTCTCTCTAGAGATGTTTGATCGGGTTCAAGTTCAGGCTCTGGCTGGGCCACTCAGGGACATTCAGAGACTTGTCCCGAAGCCACTCCTGCGTTGTCTTGGCTGTGTGCTTAGGATTGTTGTCCTAATGGAAGGTGAACCTTCACCCCAGTCTGAGGTCCTGAGCGCTCTGGAGCAGGTTTTCATCAAGGATCTCTCTGTACTTTGCTCCATTCACCTTTCCCCTCAATCCTGACTAGTCTCCCAGTCCCCACCTCTGAAAAACATCCACACAGCAAGATGCTGCCACCACCATTCTTCACCGTAGGGATGGTGCCAGGCTTTCTCCAGACATGATCCTTGGCATTTATGCCAAAATGCTCAGTCTTGGTTTTATCAGACCAGAGAATCTTGTTTCTCATGTTCTGAGAGTCTTTAGGCAAACTCCAAGCGGGCTGTTATGTGCCTTTTACTGAAGAGTGGCTTCCATCTGGCCACTTTACAATAAAGGCCTGATTGGTGGAGTGCTGCAGAGATGGTTGTCCTTCTGGAATGTTCTCCCATCTCCACAGGGGAACACTAGAGCCCAGTCAAAGTGACCATCGGGTTCTTGGTCACCTCCCTGACCAAGGCCCTTCTCCCCCTAATTGCTCAGTTTGGCTGGGCGGGCCAGCTCTAGGAAGAGTCTTGGTGGTGACAAAGTTTTCCATTTAAGAATGGAGGGCACAGTGTTCTTTTGGTACCCTTCCCCAGATCTGTGCCTCGAAACAATCCTGTCTCAGAGCTCTACGGACAATTCCTTCGACCTCGTGGTTTGGTGGGACCTTTATATAGACAGGTGTGTGCCTTTACAAATCATGTCTAATCAATTGAATTTACCACAGGTGGACTCCAATCAAGTTGCAGAAACATCTCAAGGATGATCAAAGGAAACGGGATGCACCTGAGCTCAAATTTTGAGTCTCATAGTAAAGGGTCTGAATACTTACGTAAATAAGGTATTCCTGTTTTTTATTTTATACACGTTTTCGCTTTGTCATTATGGGGTATCGTCTGTAGATTTATGAGGAAAACATTTCTGAATAAGATTAACGCAACAAAATGTGGAAAAGGTCAAGGGGTTTGAGTACTTTCCGAAGGCATTGTATGTGATAATGTACAGTAAGTGGGATTCAGTATGGTGGTGTCATAACGTGTGTGTGTGTGTGTAAGCTACCTATTTTGTGTGTGTGTAAGCTACCTATTTTAGCGGTGGACTGAGGCTTCTCGCTGATGAGCTCCACACACTCACTGGGGAAGAAGCCCACCTAAAGTGGGGAAAGACCATCAAAGTAACTGAGGATAACAAGCACGGACTCACAAAAACTTGCGCACACACACAATAGCTTACACATGACATAGGGTAAAAAACAAGAGCAAATGAGTTAAAAGTAGAAGCTTGGTGAAAATAGAGAACAGTGAAAGAAAGAAATATAAAGAAAGAGGAAACAAAACGAGAAGGGAAAAGTACAGAAACATGAAGACGTGAGATAGTGAATGTAGCCATCATCTGGAGAACTGTTGTTCTGTAGCGGGACTCTTTAGAGTGGGTGAGGGAGACAGGCGTGTGGGTGAGGGAGACAGGCGTGCGGGTGAGGGAGACAGGCGTGCGGGTGAGGGAGACAGGCGTGCGGGTGAGGGAGACAGGCGTGCGGGTGAGGGAGACAGGCGTGCGGGTGAGGGAGACAGGCGTGCGGGTGAGGGAGACAGGCGTGCGGGTGAGGGAGACAGCCAGTGGTGGAAGTCTCCAGTGATTGTGTCGTGTACCTGGAAGCCATGCTTCCCCCTCCACCAGTTGGAGTCCTCTTTGGGTGGCATATCAATTACAGACAGGATATCTCCCACCTGGAGAGACACACACATTAGACAAAGATATTAAACAACCTCCAACTTCAGACAAAGTCTACAGACAAACGAGCCAGATGACTTCATTTAACACCACCCCCCCCACCACCACCAGAGCCAAAAGTACATCAACACACATAATACAGCCTCGGCAGTCAAAACACCAGCCCCAAAACTAAACATTATCCAGACACAACAAGCTGGATCAGGGCATAATGTAGTCCTGCCTGATTTGGCTGAACTACACTCACACTTATTTCAGATAACAGATAAGGAGAACAGATGAGATACAGTTGCCATTCCTCACTGTAAGGAGGACAGGACAGAGAGGAGATGAGACCGAGAGAGAGACACAAAGAAAGAAAGAGAGCTAAAATGTGCTCAGTGTTTGGCTCACCCCATTCCAGGGTGCTGTGGCCCAGAAACAGAAACAGTATGTAGAGCAGGAGGAGGAGAAGAGGACAGGAATAGACAGAACAGGAAGATGGAAGACGAAAAAGAGAAGGAAAAGGAAGGTGACAGCCAAACAGAGAGACCAAGGCCCAGACAGAGATGACACAGAAATCTGAAAACTATGACTGCCACTAATGTAAATCTCATTTGGTTCTGTGTATCCCTGCAACAG